>NC_000080.6:49262444-49562444 GCF_000001635.26 Mus musculus | reverse complement strand
ACAAAGTAGACAGGTTATAGCGAGGACATGGGAAAACAGCTTGTGTAGATGTCTCTTCTGTGGTATAATAGTTTTCATTATATTATATGAGGAAAATCATGCTTTCAGAATAAAGGACATTTTCTTGATTCCATCTTAGAGCATCAGTCTCACAATCACAGTGTGGTACACTCCAGCCCTGAACTCACTGAATTACAAGTACTTTCAGTCTTGTGGGATCTGGGACTTCAGTTTTGCTAACTTGGTAGATCGCCCCACTGCTGTCCATCCAGGTATCTGGGTTTTGTCTGCCTGCGGGTTGTGGGTGGGTCCATGTCTTTACATTTTGTCTCATACATTTTGGACAGTGGTTGCCCAAGACACATTGTTCTCCTGAAGATGGAGGAAATGCATAAGAAAAGTACATTGATGGAGTGTGTTCACTTCTCAACTGCTAACATTCTTTTGGTTACATCAAATCAATAACCCATTCCAATATCAACATCTAAATCCAAAATTAACTGATTAAAGAAGAATGAATTGCCTATAGTGAAAGGGCAGTGGGGAAAATAATTTCTGAGTGGTAATGTGAGTGATCACCTGGTTCATAGACCAGAAACTTCACATGGGAGGGGTTTTTTTGTGTGTGTCCATCTTGTTCATTACTGTATCCCTGGTGCCCGGTACTGTAAGTGGCTCAATGATCATTTACTGAATGATAATTTAGTATAACACTAAAATAGTAGATTAAGAATAGGTTATTTCTTGAGGCAGGAACTCACTGTGTAGATCAGGTTGGCCTTGAACTGTAGCAATCCTTCTCAGTTCTGGGTGTATAGGTATGTGCCACTCTGCCTGACTAATGATAGCATTATTAAGATATCATTAAGGTATATTTCTCTGAAGGAGCATTAAAAAAATCTGCAACCAAAAAAAATTATTTGGGGCTCCCAACAACTGGAGCAGACACTCTCCCTGAAACTGTAGGCTGATTGTGCCTATCCAGTTTCCCAACAGGGTTGCCTTGTCTGGCCTCAGTGGAAGAGGATGTACCAGGGTTGGGGGGTCCTAAGGGGGACTCCACCCTCTCAGAGGAGGAGGGGGTGGGGGATGGTGGAGAGCCTCCATAAGAGGGGGACCAGGAAGTGGGTACCATTTGGGGTATAAATGAATGAAGTAATTAGTTAATAAAAGATTATTTTGTAAGTATCTGTATATCTATAAAAATATATTTCTTATAAAATAGTAGTCATCTTAACAAGGGACATTTCAAAAATTAGGGCACAATTTGTCTAAGATAATTGTATATGATGTAGATGAAATCTATGATAATACCTTGGTATTTTTCCTACTGATATGCACATATCAGTGCAGCTTAAGGGGCACTGACTCTAGCCAGAAGCTACCCGCCCACACACACACACACTTCAGAAACACAATGGCATTCTGCAAGTGTCAATGTTAGTAGGTCCTGTCCTGAACTGAGCTTTCTGCCCCTGAGCATCCTGGCCTGACCAGTGTTTTTTGCTGAACATGAATCACCTGGCAGAGACTGCTGAGTGACAGCTTTTCCTGCTGTGCTGACCCTGATCATCTGAGTTACATGGCTTGGAGCTATACTGCAAGGTGCATTTCAAGTTTTGTGCTGCTCACTCTAGTTAGAGTCAGCCAGCATGGCTTATGCTTCCTTAGTGGCCTGATGTTGCTGAATCTGGCACTGTACAGGAAACTGAGTGTGTCCTGCTACTGCATCGTAGAGAGGTGATAAAGATCCTCCCCGAGTGTATTAGTCAGGGTTCTCTAGAGAAACAAGGTGGATGGCATGGATTATTTATTAAAAATGTCTTACAGTTGTGGTCCGACTATTTCAACAATGGCTATCTCCCAATGAAAAGTACAAGAATTCAGTAGCTGTTGGTCTAAAAGTTTGAATATCTCAGCTAGTCTTCAGTATATGTCAGAATCTCAAAGAAGTGGCCTCTAATGCTAGTGAAGAAATGAATTGTCGGTGAGAGTGGGAGAAAGTGGGCAAAGAACAAAAGCTTCCTTCTTCCATGTCCTTTAGATAGGCTGCCACCAGAAGAAGTTGGTCAGATTTAAAGGTGGGTCTTCCCACCTCAAATGTCTAATCAAGACAAATTTCTCCCAGGTATGCGCAGCAGCTAGGGATGTAGTTCTCCCAGAGGTAATAAAGTTGACAATCAAAAGGAGCCATCACATCAAATATGCAGTGTGATTGCAGACGAAGTCACTGATCAATTGCCTTAGGAAGCCTCCCAGTTCATCTAGAGCAGACCTAAAAGTTGCTGATAAATAATAGCTGAACTATCATCAGTTTGGTATTTAATGAAGAAAACAAACATATTTGAAATATCTGAGCAGAATGTAATTTGAGGCATATGGCTTATCTGTCTTGTTTGACACTGTTATCTCAGTGACTGACACCAGGGAAAGCTTATGGTGGCCATTCAGCTATTAATCTTTGAACGAAGAGAAGGCATGTGCATTTCCCAAACTATTTTCATTTAGCTTTCAAACAGTTATTCAATATACCATAATGTGGATGCTGTCTAATGTGTGATACTTTAAATGACAAGTTTCTATGTTTAGAGCACTAAAAGGCACATAATAAAAATCATAGTGTTCACAGCTGAGTAACTAGAAGACAAATCTGCCAAGCAGGATGTACCCACTGGTACAAAATGCCATGGCTCTTACAAGGGTAACCAATTGCTCTCTGGTTGGATTTGAGGTCTGCTCCACAGGATAGCATCTGTGCTTTATGTTGTAAATTCATAATACAAAAACCCACAACAGAAGAGGTCTCAGGCCCTAAGAGCAAAGTTACTACTGATGTGCAGCTAAATTGACATGGTGCTAAAATGCTTCCTAAATATTTATCTTTATACTCACAGACAAATGCTATCTCAGCCTTAATCACAGAAGTGTCTTTTTTTCCAGGAATGGTGCTGAATGCAGAAATTCACGTCTGTCTAAACTGCCAAGGTTAAGTGATGGCTGAGTAATTCGCTCTAAAGAGGACATTTAAACAACTCTCTCTAAGGCTCAGGAAGCGGAGAATGTATGAGCCAGAAGAGAGAGAGGAGAGCAACGGCATACTATCACAATGGTGAGCAGTAGCTGAGGTTGCTGCACTGAGCCTACCCACGACTGAACTTGTAGACAGTCAACAGCCAATCACAGACTAAGGAAGAGCTCACGAGCCCACGGTGGTTTGAATGAGAAATATCTCCCATAGGTTCATCTACTTGAATATTTGGTCTTAACTTGGGGGCACTATTTCAGAAGGCTATGGAAACTAAGGAGGTGTAGCCTTGCTGAAGGAGGAGGGTTTTGAAGGCCTGTAGCCTTGTCCCATTTACTGCTCTTTCTTTGTGCTTCTTTGATTGAGATCTAATTGCTCACCTTCTTCCCCCTTCTACTACTGTTGCTTTCCCATGATTTTAGACCTGTATTGCCTTAGAACCATGAGCCAAAATACAGTCCTGTTTTTAAATCTTGTTTTAATCATATTTATCATATCTATAGAAAGGTAACTAAGACAAGACCCTATACCACCCTTCTGAACTGATAATTGGCCGATGATGGATTCTGAATGAGAAGTTCTTGTCCTCAGTTGCATACTTACTGATGAGCCCTGTTGGGCTCCAATGTTGATACCAAACTCAAAGTCACACACAGAGCCCTGGTTAAACAAGTCACAAGATTTCTTAAGAAGCCATGGATGTGAGAACGAGACTGGTAGGGATGAAGGGGATGTCTGTGTTGTAAGGAGTGGAACAGAGATAAGAAAGGATCTGAGGTATGAGCAGTAAGAAAGTGTTATGCATGTGTATGAACAAAATTAATAAATTTTGTTGAAAGATCTATTATATTCAATAAGATAAAAATAATTTCAAAATAAGAATGAGATAAATTGTTCATTTTTTTTTTCTAATTTTAAACAATGTAAAAGGCCAAATTTCTCAATTGTGGTTCTCTGCCTTCCCCAAGTCTTCCTTGGGTAGGTTGTATTACTAAAATTAAGATAATGATTTTGCCAACAATAATACACTGTGTTCTCATGGAGCACAATTATGTTAATTTAATTCCTCAAATGAATATGTGCAGTAGAGCACATGCTATTACCCTTCTACAAGAGATTCTGACTCTCCATGGTAAACAAAGGCTATGGCTCTCACCACCCTGTTTCCAACCCAGAAGGAGACTCTGTAGAGACAAATTGATATTAAGTATTAGTTGAAAAAACAGTACAGCCACTAGGAGGTACATCTGAAAACTCACATTTCCTGTTGCAAGCAGAAATAATGAAGACCATGTTTCTTTGCCTGGTCTCACCTGCTGTCCTCTTAGATCCTTCTTAACTTAGACTCTGTCATAAGAAAGTGTGAAGAGATAAAGTAAAAGCTGTGGAACCCATCTAGGTGTCCACCAGCAGACAGATAGACAAAGAGGGGTATGCGTGTACAACGGAGTCTTACTCCACTATGAAGAAGAAAGAAATTAATCACTGCCCTTACTGCTTTATCCCTCAGCTCTTCCCAGGCTCCTTTCCTGAAGCCTTCAGTGAGTTCAGATTTTTAGCAAATGTTTGGAAGCAACATAGAGAAGAACAAATGGCTATGCAACGGGGTAGCATTGCAAGCAGAAAGGCAGAATTAAGGTGAAAATACTCCCCCTGGCTACTGCTGTCCTGAACTCAAAGCAGATTTTTTTTTTTAATGAGTATAAAACAAACCACCTTGCAATCAAGATCATTTTGCCTCGCCTTCCCTTTTGCTGAAATTACAGGTTTGCATAACCATGATAGTCCAGGCAGCTACTTAAGTCAGTTCTCTTCTGAAGTTTCTTGCTCATTTGCCACAGGACTTTCTCTGAATCCCTATCCCATTAGGAGTCATTTCTCTTTCCTAGATGTATTTATAACACCTAATCCACTCTTCCATTCTTATGCAAACAGTAGTCTTGTTTGCATATTTCCTTTTTCCTGCTTTGACTAGTTCCTTTAGCTACTCCTGTGTAGCCAAATGCTTAAGGAATTCTGCTAAAGGACATAACCTTATATGCGAGCTCCTGACTTTAGCTGTACAAATAAAGCAGCACACACTTGGAAATTGCAATTTTTCCTCCTCAAATTCTTGGTGAGGGGGAAGGAGAATGGTGAGGAAATATGTGAGCTTCTTCCTCCCCATGTTTTTCCTCTTGTCTAGAAGAAGCCGCAAATCTAGAAGGAGTGCGATCCCCTTTTCCGAGTTACATTGTGATATGAAAAACAAAATAAAAGAAAAACAAAATAAAATTCCATGGGGATTAGTTCCACTCTAATTCTAGAAATTAGTTCTGCCAAAAACCTGTGTGAGCTTGGAAGCAGGTTTTCCTACTTGAGCTTCCAAATGACAACACAGGCAACAATGATAAACAATATATGTATTTAATGAGCTCTTTTTAAGGAAACATCGACATGTGCTACTGGGTCCTACAGGAATTCTCTGGCATTTCTGTTGTTTATGAAGCCATGTCACAGCCAGGACTGTGGGGCGGGGGAGGGGTGCATAGCTCCACAAGAAAGCTCCTATCTCCCCTGTTCTTTTATAAAGTGACTGACCTCTTACTATTGCTTCTCTGAAGCTGAACAGGGCATAGGGTTCATTCGCTATCATTGTTTTGTCCAATGCTAGTCATAATGGCAGATACATCCCTGTGTCCGATCTGAAATTATTAATATCTGATTTCCCAACTGCAGAGAAAGCAATTGTCAGACACACTGTAGAATGTTTTTATTCCTGTGTCGAGGCATGGCATATGTGAAGCATTGGAAATTAGGGAAGGGAATGGCTGCTTCTGTACGAAAATGCCCCATTAGGAAACTCAGAACTGTACCCTTTAGAGAGATCGCTTAGAACCACTATCTTGAGCAGGAAGAAAACTAAACAGAAAACAGCCCCCATCTGTTTTGAACATTGTAATTGAATTTCAAACCCAGTATTTGGAGGTTATCCCACTAGGAAAGGGTGGGCGACTTAACTTATTTTGAATCCTGTGGCTATATATACTCTCCTGGCTGAGTTTGCATTCTGTGAAAGGTGATTTTATAAGTAATTAGAAGCCAAAGCCTGTTGAGGAAGAACAGATGTCCTGATCATCTTCAGCTTTGCTTATTTGGAATCCTGAAAATAAGAGGCGTCTACAAAAGAGTTATAGTCACTGTTTTTATAGAAAGGCACTTAAGATTTGTCAATATTACTAAAAGGCTGAGGACGAACTTAGAAAATCTGGAAGAGCTGCTTCAACAGTACAAGAACCTGATGCTATAATTTGGAAGTTATTTTACCCACTTCTATTCTTAACTCCATCAGTAGACCTGTTAGTTGGAAAATTTTTCCTTCTCCTCACATTTGTGATTTTTAAAGTTTAAAATTAGTTGGAGTTTATAAATAACACTGACAATCAAGTACAAAGATTTAGAAAAGAATATTGGTGAGAAAATAGATAATTCTAGACAGACTAAAGGAAATGAAACCTATATTTAGGTGGAGACTATATACCTAGCCTTCACCGTCACTGTCTCATCCTAGCCACACATTCCCAGAGAAGATAATGAGTTATGAAAGATGGGTTTTAGATAATAATGTTGACACCTATTAAAAAAAATAAGACCCTGTTACAACTTGAGCTTAAACTGTCTCTTGATATGACTCCTATATGAAATGTCCCACACAGACTCCTGTCTTTAAATACATTGTCCTTGGATAGTTGTGCTATTTGGGGACATCATGAAACATTTGGAGCAGGAAGGCTGGCTGGTGGAGCTGTGTCAGAAGGCAAGCCTTGAGGGTTATCAGGTATCCTGCTTCTGGTCTAGCTATCTGATTCCTGGTCATGCCATGTAACCAGTAGCTGCCACATGCCTCTGCTGACAGAGCCAGCATGACTCTTAATATTTTGTATGTTTGTCAGTTTAACACATCTGGGAGAAGGAGCCTCAATTGGGAAAATGCTTCCATCAGAATGGCCTGAAGGAATGGCAAGTTATTGGGCCATATTCTTGATTAACCATTAATGTGGAAGGGTCCAGTCCACTGTTGGCAGTGCCATGCTCCCTGACAGGAGAAAGAAAGCAGATTGAGCAAGCTATAATGAAAGCAAGACACTAAGCAGTGTTCCATCACAGTCTATGCTTTAGTTCTTGCCACCATCCTTGAGTTCATACTTGAGTTTTTGCCTTGACTTCCTTCTATGATGGATTGTGTCCTGGGATTTGTAAGTTGAAATTAGCACTTTCTACCCAAGTTGCTTTTAGTCGTGGTATTTGTATTTTTTGTATTTGGTGATAGGATTTGGTGATAGGATTTGGAATATTTGCATTTGGTGATGGTATTTGGTAATAGTATTTCCTTTGGAGAGATTAGGTATTAAAATGTTAGTGATACTTTAGTATTAGGCTCATTCTATCATAGAGTTTGAGCAATCAGCCTTTTGAAAAGTGACCAGCCCCAGGAGTGCTTATCATCTAAAGATCATTAAAATGAGATAGATATGACATTTTGCAAATATTTAACTGTTGTTTTCCAACTTCCATCTTGTATTCATTGGCTCTTCAGTCATGTGGTATAGTAAATCACACAGGCATACCCTTCATGCATGTATTTTCCACACACCTGCAGGATACTGGCCGTGGCTTATGTAGACTGGACCCTGCTTCAAGCTTCAAGTCACTCTCTTCTTCAGTCCAGAAGCTGCTGTTTCTCCCTTCCTTTTATTTTCTTCCTCTTTTTCTTCTTCTTCTCCTCATCCTCTTTCTTCACAGAGTGAAGGTACAAGAAGGCTTGCATGATTACCCTTGCTCCTGCTTATATTATAATGCTAGTCAAAACAATTCACATGGTCAGATCTGAAGTTAGAGTTGGAAAGAGCACCACTCTTTCCTGGGTAGAACAGCAGTATTACGTAGTTTATGGAATGAATACAGGAAGATGAAAATAACTGGGTACAAGTCCATTATAATAAAAATCACGCCCTTGCATGATTATGTAAATCATACCTTTGAAGCTCACCACCCAGTGGGAGAATGTGGAAATATGACACCTACAGCAAGAGAAAAGTCTGCAGAACCCTTAGATGTGAAGAAAGAGGACTGATTTGTAGAAGCACTCTGACTTTCCTTTGACAAACTAATCATAGGCCAATGAATCTTGATTGTAGCATTTTTCCAGGCCAGAGAAGACTCTGCCTCTAAGTGCTTACCCAGGAAACCTGCTGCTGCACACACTAGATGTCAAGGATGTAAACTAAATAAAAAGCTCACATACTTTCCCATCTAGGCCGTATAAAAAAAAGAGAGGGGAGTTTAGATAGATGGTAGATAGATAGAGATGATGGATAGATGGATACATACATACTTACATACATACATACATAGATGATAAAGTGATAGATGATTGATGATAGGTAGATAGGTAGATAGATAGATAGATAGATAGATAGATAGATAGATAGATGATAGATAAATAGACATATAGATAGATGACAGATAGATACATAGATAGATAGATAGATAGATAGATAGATAGATAGATAGTAGATAAATAGACATATAGATAGATGACAGATAGATACATAGATAGATACATAGATATATAGATAGATGATAGATAGATAGATGATAAAACACACTAAATTGAGAAATCTCTCTCTTTCTTTCCTTCTCTCTCTCCCTCTCTCTCTCCCTCTTTTTCTCAACTCTCCCCCATCTGAGGTATCATGTAGGAATTAGAAGGTGGATGTGCAGAGGGACTTTTCTCGACCTTTCATTAGGATGTCTAGAGGGTCTTGGCCTGGCCAATCTGCTCCAGCATAAAGTACAAGTGGCTAAAGTGCAGGCAGTGTGCTTTGATAGACATATGGCTATGTCTAGATGGCTAGATGGTGAGTTTCCTGTGTATCCTGGAGGGAAAGAGAATATTCCTTAGTTCTTCCAAGAGACAGGTGTATATATCAGAAGGAAATGGACACCTGAACTACTCTCCAAGGGTAGGTTGAGGAAGTGGGGGGGGGGTCACAAAAATTCCCTGCACAGAAATCCTACCACCTAGGCTAGAACTGGTTGGAGGCCATGTGGGAGAGTGAAGATAAGAGGAATCCCAGAAGATGCCAAGATCACTCAGAAGCTTCACTCTCAAGGAAGCTCTGTATGCCACCCTGAAAAGAAACTAAGAAAGAATTGTGTTAATATGTAATTAATAAATCCTGGTATAGAATTTGTACCCACTTCAATGGTTTATTTTCCTGAATAAAAGGCACACACACACACACAGCCTTTATATTTTAATATGCCTTAAGCAACACAATAGCTGGGAGACTTCCTAGAATGCTGCTAGAATGTACCACCTTCTGATAATTCTGAGTTATTACTTACTAAGTTCTGTGTTCCATTTTGGTCACTCCAGACCCACTTGTGCAGCCCTCTGGGCCATGCTCTCTTGGCCCAGAGCCCAGGGTGCTCTCCTTGCTTCTCTGCCTCATGGCAGCCTCTGTCTTCTCTATCCTCACTCTCCTAAAGCATGACCAGTCTCCTCTTCCCTACTCCAGGTCCCAAGCCTGGGAAATCCTAAAATCCTGCCTCTTTCTGTCCTCCTCAGCTATTGACTGCTGACATTGTTACCAATCAGAATTAACTGAGGGCAGGTTCCCAGAAGCTATGCACAGACCCTCTCGTGCAAACTAATTTGGGGGACACAAATTAACATTTGAATACGAGCAGCTACAAGAATCATGAAAAGGAGACTTGAAAAATCTCCTAAAAATTAAGTATACCTGGAGGGATTATTTAAAGCATCTGTTTTATTAGGCTCAAAATCAGATTGGACTAGACTTTTAAAACCCCAAATCTATGCAATAGGATCTCAAGAAGACCATACTAATTATACACAAAGCAAAGGAGCAAACTTGGCCAAAGACAAACTCTGCATGTCTTAACTGAAGCATAAGCAATATTGCCATCTTCATTAATATGATAACTTTCATTAAGGTAAAGGGAATCTCTGTGTGTGTGTGTGTGTGTGTGTGTGTGTGTGTGTGTGTGTGTGTTTAGTGCAAGTGTGTATGGGTTATGTATACATGTGTGTTCAGGTTCATATACCTATCCATGTCCGCAGAGACGAGAGAAGGGCATTGGGTGTCCTTCTCTGTCATACTCCCTTGTTCCACTAGGCAGAGTATTTTAACAAACTTAGAGTTTACCTTTTTCAGCTAAGCTTGTAGCCAGCAGACCCAGAAGTCTTCACTATATCTCCTTCAGTGACTGCCTTATAGAAATAGATGGGACCAGGCCTATCTTTGATGTGAGCCCTGGGATTCAAATCTGGACTTCATCTTTACACAGCAAGCACTCTTACCCACTAAGCCATTTCTCCACCCAGGAATCAGTATTTGTTTAAGACCTACTCTACACAATGAGCTTCATTTCCTCACTCAATCCTTACACCAAGCATTTCACAGATACTCTTAATAGTACATGCATTTTATTTATCCATTAATTTTTTGTTGGGTTTTTGTTTGTTTGTTTGAGTCAGAGTCTCATTATGTTTATTCCTGCATCTGTCTCTAAAGTGGGAGTACAGGTGGGAGCCACCACATTCAGCTTTACACTCATTTTAAAACAAAATCTGAAACTTACAGAGGTTACTTATTTTGGTCATCATTCCAACTGCATTAAGATCATCCGCATTATAATATGTGTGTATGGACTACTTCATCTCATAAAATCTTTTTTATATTGTCTCTACCTTTTGTTTCACATCAAAATCATGGTAAAGTGTTGGAGAAAGGCATCTGCAGAAAGGACAAAAGGTGCCTACCATGGTCAGGAAGTTCAAACAGAAATCAACTCCCAGAGCTATGTGTAAAAGGTGTTTTATGGACAAAGTGTTTGAGGGAGTGGGAATATTTAGTTACCTGGCCGTAGAAGTATATGATTAATGGTCTTATTATGTTAAGGAGGAAAGTGTGAGCTGAAAGAAGAGGTGGTCCTCATGGACTCTGAGAATATCTGGTTTCAGATTGCTTGCTGATGGCCTTAGGGAGAGTCATATTGACTAGGACTGACTCCATTGCATTTTTAAAGACAGCAGCTTTCTTTGGATCTAGATCCAATAAGCAAATTCCGGCTTATATCTTCACTATTTATTTGATCTGTAAGGAAGAGGAACATGTACAGGTTGTACCAGTTTGCTCCTTCTACCTGTGTCCTGGCTTCCATTATGGATGTAATCCCGTAGCAAATCCCCTGATTAACTGGGACACAGTGACCTAACTGAGTTGGTTTAGCATGAGTTCTTTTCCAAAGAATTCGTTTGACACTTGTACAAAAAATTTGAGTTTCTAGACCTGGAATGATGGGTGTTGAACTTTGAAATACAAAAAAAAAAGTTTAAAGGTAATCACTCCCTATGAAGCCTCCAGACAATCAGAACAACAGTCTCCTAAGAACACTCTGAACATATTTGGCAAATGTCAGCTCTTAAAATAATGTCTTATTATTTCGTTTCATATAAAAAGATTAATGTCACTATACAACTTATATAACTTCAAAACCACTTAGTTTTAAAATTGCTAGCTATTGAGCTGCATGTTTTATCTTTTCCAAATCATTACATTTTTGTTGACTTATTTTGTGTACATGTACTCATGAGTGTGAATATGTGTATGTGTGTGAATATCTGTGGAAATTCCAGGACAACTTTGGAAACTCAGTTCCCTCTTTTCACCATGTCCGTGGCAGGAATCGTCAGGCTTAACTGCAGGCACCTTCACTATCTAAGCCATCTCACCAGCTCACTGTCCACATTTTGAAACATGGTGGGGCTGTGCAATCTAAGAATGGGTGCTAGAGAGAGAGCTTAGATATTAAGAGCATTGGCTACTCTTGTGGAGGACCTGAGATAATTTCCCAGCTTCCATGTAGCACTTAAAACCATCTGTAAGTCCAATTCCAGAAGACTCGATGCCTTCTGGCCTTCTTAGGCACCAGACATACATATGATGCACATATATCCATGAATGCAGAACATACACATATTTTTTTAAATTCTTTAAAATATATAGTGGAAATTCAAATCAAACCAACCTTGAGATTTCATCTTATTCAGTCAGAATGACAAAGATCAAGGGAACAACCTACAACAAATGCTGGAGAAGATGGAGTAAAGGGGGAAACATTATTCACTGTTGGTGGGATTGCAAACAGGTACAGCTGCTGTGGAAACTGGTACGGAGAATTCTCAAAATTTACCAACAGAATCACTATATGACCCAGATATATCACTCTTTAGAATATGCCCCAAAATCTTAACATTCTACTCTAAAGACATTTATTTGCTCAGCCCTGTTCACTGCTGCTCTATAAACAATAGCTAGAAAACAGAAACAACCTAAGCATCCTTCACCTGACAAATGGAGAATGAAAATGTGATGCATACGCACAATGACATCCAGCTGTAAAGAAAAATGAAATCATAAACTTTCCCGGTAGATGAATAAAACTAGAAAATGTAATATCAAGTGAGATAACCCAGACGGAGAAAACAAAAGTCATATATTCTCTCTCGTTGGAGGATCTTAGATCCAAATCTGCAGAGGCGAGTCCATAGCCTGTAGTAACTACAAAAACCAGGAAAGCAAAACAGAACCATTACCCAAAGAAGGGGAATGGAGAACACTAGGAAGGAATGTGCATGGAATAGGTGAAATGGGAAAGGGAGAGCTCCTTGGGAGGATGGTGCAAGGATACAGATGATGGGACAGAGGGTAAAGGGCAATATTACAATACGCATGATCTGATAGGGAAATGAGAAAGGGGGATACTTAGTGAAGGGAAGGAGTTAAATACAAAAGAAGTTGGGAGGTAAGTAAGATAATAAGGATATGGGAAGAAACCACACACAATCATACTATTAATAGCTTACCAAAATCTAATGCATGTAACACAATGTGTAAATATATAAGTATAATTTCAATAAACCTACCTTTATTATCTTGGCAAACAATGCTCCCTCCAAGAGATAAAACCCACCTAACCAAACCTCAATAACAGACATGAGAAGCCCTCTTTTGTGCTCTTGAACAGGGCTGTTCAAGGGATTCTCAAAACACATAGCCTTTTGCTGTTGCATTTGGCTTCTCCCAAAAGATGGAAGGTTTCTGCTTAAGTTTCTGTTGCTGAAGATACATGCACTTCAGACACAGGGCCCCTGTACTGGAAATGAATTGAATGTCCCCTCCCTGAAAACTAGCTTTCAAGGTGATTGAAGGTGACATGTAAACTTCCGGGATAGGAACCACACAGAATCTGATCTACCTGGTAGCCAACAGTCAGCTATGAACCACATCAATGAAGAGCATGACACTATAATTCTAAGGATGCAGTAGTGACACACATATCTTACCAGTAGCTAACAGCTCCCTAATTGGACTTACGACCCATTGGACAAAAGGGAAACCATGTCTACCTAGTACTAAAAATCTAGCTAACTACATAGTGCTAGTGAAGTCAGAGTTATTAGAGAGAAATCTATAATCACTAATTTACTAAAACATTACAATCCCCAACAAAAATCTATAAACATTTGTCCTTATACCCATAGATGTTAGTCTTCAACTCTCACCAAGGAAACTTCTCTTTGCAACAAATGTAGACTACTACAGAAAACCATAACCAGTCCAAATGCAGAGATGTAGAGCCCAGTCTCAATCTCCAAAACACTCCCCTACCTAAGACTCAAGGACAATTATGAAAGAGGGATCAGAATGACTACAAGAGCCAGAGGATCTTTGTTGTGAGAATGTCATCTAGTAATGTCAGAAGCTATGTTCATTAAAGCCTTACCAATATGACTAGCCAAATGTTAACTGAATAAGGGTGACACTAATGAACCTGCCAAAGTAGACAGAGAAAAGCTCAGGAATTCTCAACCCTACACAAAAAATGTATAGACAACTAAGGAACACTGGGAGTGAGAAAGGTCATCTTACCTGGGGAAGAGCATGCCAGTTCGTTGTCCAGTACCAAATGGTCACCCCTGAAAAAGCATACAAGTAGCATTATATAGACTGAATGTGTTAAACTTAGGAATACACACACACACACACACACACACACACACACACACACACATACACCCACATACAAAACTGTGATAACATTTAGTTGTTAAAAGCCATTAATTTGAAGAAGAGTGGAGAGGGGTATATGGGAAGAAGATTTGGAGGGGCCAAAGAAAGGTTATAATCTTGAAGAATTAAAATATAATTTTAGAAGTAAAAATTATAACGGTGGTACTTTGTTATCAGTTTCTATGCTGATGGAAATATTAACAACATTCTGTATCTACTTATACATTTAAAACATACATTATTGGCTAATAAACCATCAGGTAATTCTTCAGAGAAGACAGTGAATTTCCTATGATAGTGACTTCATTCTTGAAGCAGTACACCCTGCCTCAACACAGCTGGGGCAATGGACATATGCCCTTCATATCCTGACTCCCTCAGTTCTTTTCCACATATGGCATGTCCTACATTCACATTGCTCTGCATTTATTGGGTTTCTACTGCATGCACACACCATACAAATTGCTTTAAGTGTTTATTTTGTTCTATCCCCTAAGATTCCAGGAGAAAATTTACATTTTATTAACATTACAGAATGAAAGAAATTTTCAGAAAACGATGAAACCCTGAAAATATTTGCAAGGACAGAATTATCTTACTCCTCTTTTCCTTGTCCTGCCCACCCTCTCTACTTTCTCCCTCTTCTTACCCTCTCTACTTACTCTCTTCTGGGTGCAACATTTGATAATGGAGACATCAAAAGGAATTCTGACTTACACCTTCCTTTATACCTCTTGATCTCCATTAGAGAAGACAGATGTGAGAATATCAATTGCAATAGAATGGAGAAGAAATCCCCAGAGGAGGTACCAAGCATTATGGAATGCAAAGGATTGGGGGGATGGTCCCAGTGCCACCAGGGGACTCGAGAAATATTTTAATAGAAGTGTTGGTACAATTATGACTTGAAAGAGGTCTTCCTGGGGGAGAATAATAGTGACATTGGGAGAGATCCATGAAATGTGAAATACCAAGAGAACAGAGTTCAATCTAGAGTTCAAGAACAACCTGCAGTACTAGCCAGCTTAGCTGTTGAGTGCTTGGTTGGGTAAAAGATGATATCTGTAGTTTGATATGGCAGTGAGAGCTGAGAGTGTAACATATGGGGGTTGTAATATGCATTGTATTGGTACATTATCACGTGCTACTTGAACTCCCTGAGAAGCTACCTCTGGAACTAGAGTTGTCTACCTCAAAGTGTCTTCCAAGGCCCCTTTTCTGCAGTGGACTGTCCCCTTAACTCTGTGACAAGAAGGGAAGACAACAGCAAAATATCCCAAGAATAAAAACATCATGTCCTAGACGATAGCTGGAAGGCAAATCATTTCCAATAGAGGTTGCTATTGTCTCCCAAATATTAAAATGCCTGCATGGGAGGTTTATCCATGGAGAGTGAAAGCTCAGTTGATAACCCCAGCTGACTGCTTCATTTCCCCAGTTGGTGTCTATGAGATATTGTGAGTGCACAGTTTGATATTTATCTCTGTCTGCTAGCATTTGTTCTTTTACTTGAATGTCTCACCTGAAGAGTTACTATCCTCTGTCTAGGACTCTCTCCATTGCAAACACCAGCTGACTACATCAATGGAACTTTCCTGATGATTTCTGATGAATATGTTGAATACCTAATTTGATGGTGTTTGCCTGTCTGTCCTCATATGTATCCACCACTCTTTCTTCTTTTACTTTGGCTTGATATATGTTTAAGAAACTCACTCATCAAGACCAAAAGCATTGCTTTTATAGTACATGCTTTAGACTACACAGAGCAGAGCCTTAGGATATGTCCTTGTTGGCTTACAGCTTCTTTTACAAGAAAATCTCAGTCCTGCATTTGTGGAAATAGCAGAAGTAG
This sequence comes from Mus musculus, assembly GCF_000001635.26. NCBI lineage: Eukaryota > Metazoa > Chordata > Mammalia > Rodentia > Muridae > Mus > Mus musculus. The sequence continues at coordinate 49,546,420 of NC_000080.6, read as the reverse complement.
TATACATGTTTCAGTTTATGTCATTGAGCTGGTTTTCCAGTGTTCTTAGCATTATAAAAAAAATCTTTGTGTATTCTTAAAGGAGTCAATTGATCTTCCTTTAAGGAGTAACACAGACTATTTAGTTCTAAAGAGTTTTCTGTGATAACTAGTATTGACTAATTAATAAATAAATATGAAAATATCTACTAAACACCTCTGGCATTGTACTGGTTAGTATTAAAATGATCAAGAAAGAGATTGAGGTGCTCTGCAGGCAGTGTTTATGGTCTACAGAGGGAGATCAACAGGCAAAGAGGCCTTTGTTGAAGAAACACTTTCTGTGCTGGATTGGGAAAAGAAAGCTCCAGTCAATGGGAGAGGTCAAATGGCTGAGGAGTGTTTAAGACAGAGGGAAAAGCACATACAAAATCCTGAGGGGCAAGAAAGCATGAGCTTCTTGGGGCCTCAAAGAAGTCCATTCAGAAAGATGGGCTGAGAACTATCCCTGAGTGGAGAACAAACAGGTAGATGGAGGCCCAAAGCATGCAGCCAATTTTAGGAGGATAGGATTCACTCTGAGAGTTTCATTGGGCCATTCAGGTACTTAAACATAGCTTTATTTTAGAGAAAACAAATTATGATTTAAAGGGGGGGGCACTAAAATAGTAGAAAGCCAATCAGAAGGCTGTGGTAGTAATCCACACTAGGAGGAAGGTCACCTAACCTTGTCTAATGACACTGAGAAATAAGAGAAAAACCTGTAGGGAATGGCTTTTATGTTTCTCTTTTTGAACCACTCCATGTTTGCGGAGATCACCTGAAGGTTAAGTAATCCACTTATCTCCTGTCTTTGGTTTGGGATTAGTAGGGCCTATGTATAAAGAACACTGTCAATGTGTACCCACAGTACTTTGTCATGGTCCTACCAGACCTACTGGAGTCTCCATTTTCTGGGGCCTATTTTTCAGGGTCCTGTTTGGAACACCGAATGGGATTCTCTTTAGGGGCAGATCTGTGAAAACTTGCTCTCAGTGTTCTCATCAAAAATGATTTTTTTTTCTTCTCCTGATGATCAACTTCTGACCAGTATGTATTTGAAACCACAAGCAGAAAGTGTGCTTTGGTGTCTAGGAAGCAAGCCTTAAAACAAATGATTGTTGCTTCTAACAAAATATGTTGGCATGCTTGACACCGTTGACTTCTTTCTGGTTTTGTTTACTGGCTTCTACTTTGAATTTTACATTCTTTCCAGTCATTTACTTCCTTGTTATTATTATTATTGTTTCAAAACTTGTACTTTAACTCCTTTCTGGGATGAAACTGAATATAATGTAATTGATATAAACCTCTCTGGCCTCTGTGGGCAGTTAATATTGAAAATATGTGTATGCACGTGTGTGTCAAAAATGTGGCTGAAAAAATTTTAAATCATTTTATTTATATAAATTCCAAATATTTCCCTTCTTCCTGGTCCCTCCTCTAAAAGTTCTTCACCTCATCCCCTTTGCCTCTGAGAGGGTACTCCCTTACCCACGCACCCTCTCTCCCACCTCACTCCCTCTTGAATCCCCCTTCCCTGGGGCATCAAGTCTCTACAGGATTAGGTTTATTCTCTTCCCATTAGGCCAGACAAGGCAGTCCTCTGATACATATGTGTCAGGAGCCATGGTCCAGCCCATGCTCTTTGTATGCTCTTTGATTGGTGGCTTAGTCCCTGGGAGTTCCCAGGGGTTCAGGTTAGCTCATAGTGTTGGATGGCTGAAAATTTTTAATGCAAAAGCTCCACTTCCTTTAATAAGGAAAAACAGGTATTTCTCAGTTTTCCTCTGTTAGGGTTATAATTTAATCATAACTTTGGAAGTAGCTAGCTGTTTTCTGATTTTGAAATAGTAATTTATTTTCACCTAGCATTTTAACGTTTTTCTTATGTTAGAATATTTGAGTATTTTGTTAAAATTGGTATTTTAAAAATATAAATGTGGTTATATTGGGTTAGTAGTTTTCTGAGTCATAGAAATAATTTCCTCCCTCTTTTTTTTTTCTTTTTGTCTTGTAACAGCCAGGGTCTGTAATTATAGAAAAGAAGTATGGGTTTTAAAAATGTATTTGTGCTTCTAAGAAATGAGAAATAAGTACATGTGGTGGGGAGGGGTGGTCTTCAGATCTTTGCTACTGGTTATAATAAATTTTCCCACAACCAGTAACCAAAGACTGTCCTAAAATCATGGCTGACATAACAGCCCCATTTAGTCAAAATTCCTAGTCTTCTTGTTAGGCATCTGATTGTGCCTATGTTATGTAGGCCCAGCCTATATGAGTGTTGGACATTTAAACCCCCATTTTGAAGTCAGGGACTTTGTAATTACATGTCATGCAAAAGGCTTCTGTTTCTATTCAGATCTTATATCACTGTTTCAGGTAACCTTTCAATTCAAAATTCTGGCTAATAAAATTGGTCTTTAATTAACTCACCACTGTCAGATTACTTGGGCTGATCTAGAATCAAGGAATTCTACTAAAGATCACATTCTAAGAAAATAAAAAGCACAGCAAAACAACAACAATGAAAGCAAAAACAAAACAAAATGAAAAAAATTGAACAGAAAAAGAAAACACAAAACTGATGAGTCTTCGTAGCAAAACTGATTCTAAGTTGCAATGGCTAGATGTCATGGAATCTGGATATGGCCCTATTTCTTTGCAGCAATTCAATCAACCAGAAGGATTTATAATATATTGCATAATACTGTTCTGTTGATCAAACTACCAGGCAAGAACAGACTAGAAAGGTAGAGAGATTGATTCTGCCTGCCAGCCTGTGGGTCACCAGAGAACTGGGTTTCTCTCACATGTCTTCTAGTGTGCATTGTTTTACAACATGGGAAGTTATTCCAGCTTGTTCATGAAAACACAAAGCTGGGAGACTAATATTCAATTATGCACACTTTGAAGAAGTAGATGAATTCTCAACTGGCCACTTGCTAACACCAGTGCCTGTGTGAGCCAAACCAAGATCAGCAAGCCTGGAGTCACCAACTGACCAATAGTTTTAAGTTGCCAATAAAGTCACCAAGGTTTGGTATGCAGTAAAAGCTGGAGAATGGGAATACAATGTTGATACCACAGTGATAAGAAAGTCCTACTAGCCTGCAGGATTAAGGAAAGAAGGGGGTTAGAGAAAAGATGAAAAGAATAATATTCACTCACTCATGGACTTTCTCTCTTCTGGATGCTCAGCTGATGATTTTGTTTTCTCCTAAGTCAAGGAAAACATTGGTGAACAAGTATCCTGCACATGATAGCAAAAGATTATATGGAAAGGATGAAATCCAAATCACTTAACTAATTATGCATCCCAAGAAATTTGTCAAATTGAGCCTGTATTAACTCTAACAATAAATACTGAAAATGTCATCCACAAACATAAAAAGATGAATATCTCTATGCATTTCCAAATATTAGCTTTCTTTATTTCTACACTACATCTCCAAAGGATGAAGAGCATCATTTCAGCATGACTGGATGCCAAGTTGGTTAACCTAGCAAGTTTAAGTCACAGCAGAAATACAACTCACATAGACTGACTGGGGAGTAGACATCTTGAGTTTCAATTTAACTTGAAATCTATGCAGGTATGGAACACTCAAGCACAGCTGGGTTTTTTTTTAAAGATTTATTTATTTACTTTATGTATATAAGTACATTGTAGCTGTCTTCAGACATACCAGAAGAGGGCATTGGATCCCATAACAGATGGTTGTGAGCCACCATGTGGTTGTTGAAAAGTGAACCCAGGACCTCTGGAAGAGCAGTCAGTGCTCTTAACTGCTGAGCCATCTTTCTGGCCCCCAAGCACAGCTGTTCTTTTCATTTGGTTCTATTGCATAGAATAAACTGATAGTTGAAGCTGAGCTGCTGTATAAACTGGAGTACCTTATTTGTTTAAGAATCTGTGGATTTTAAGGCTTCTTTGGGATTTGTAAAAGCTTCTATGTACTTGTTGTCATGAAGCTCTGAGTTATTATTTATGAGAACATGGAGAGATAGAAGAATTAGAGACCTTTAGTCAGACCTCATGACATTTGCTGGAATGAGGATAATTGCAATTATTGAAGAGATTAACATACAGCCAGCATATAGCAGCACATGATGGTGCAGTACACATAAAATGCTGGAGAACAGACTTGGGAAACCATTATTTTGGCTTGTTGTATGTGTAACTGTTCATTATAATATGAATTATATGAGTAAATCATATATTAGAATATTTTGAAGCATATTAATAATCTTGAGATTTTTTCCAACTGCTCCATGGTCTTTGTTGTTATTAAGTTTTTCAGAATATTCTAGACAAAGGATTCACTGTGATTTGCTAAACCATGTTCCTATATCTTGGCATTTGAGTTGATTTTATTTTCTCTTTGTTCTCAGCAATGTTTCTCAATGGTCACAGGAAGATAGAACTTGTGGGAACTTTAAATTTTAGGTTAGGCTCTTTCCTTTCTTCTTGTAATTCGGGAGAGATTTGGTTTCCACAAGGCACTACATGAAGGCCTAACTAGACAATGGTGTATATGACCTCCATCCTTTAGATATAGCTATTGGGTAGCCTTGGGGATATACCAGATTACATGCTATGATTATATAAGTACCAGGAAAATACTACATCTATGATTTCAACCATGGACATATTAAAGTAGATGTTTTCACAGTTTACGCCATTGAGATGATACCCATTGTCAACATGACCACAATTTTTCCACTTAGTTTCCAACTCAGAATCCGGAATGAATGATTAGAGCCTGAAAAATTAGTGTCTTCATTTGTGTTCTGTAGAAAGTAGAGCTAGAGAAAGCAGTAGGGATTTCTATACTAGAGCATGCTCTTGTAGGGTACATGTTATTTTATTGAGCAATATTTAACATCCAAACTGAACAGTAAACTGATTGCTTGGTTTTGTGGACAAGAGACTGCATAACTGATTCCTCAAGGCAAGCTATTAATAATAGAATGGAGAAGACTATATGCACCAGCTCTGATCTCCTGGTCTTATAGTTTGGTCTAGTGCTACATCTGCCCTGAACTTTTAGGTTACAAATTCTGAATCAAGGAGTAACACTTTTATGTCAGCATCAACAACGGAGCCTCTGGCTGTCAGCCTCTTGTTTTTCTAAAGCCCATAGAAACCCATGCAGAGCTGCTCATTCCAAAGGTTAAGAGACAGAACTAAAGTATGGAAGACATTTGGCCCAACTCTTTCCATGCCTCCGTTGAGAGCTAGCTGTCTCTGATTTGTCAGGAGTCTCTTTCAGCATCATCTGGTAGCCAGAGAAAGAAAGAGAACTTCCCAGTGTTCCACTTCTGTATTATCTCATGATGGTTAAAGAACATTTTAGACAAATATTACAGACATTGAAGTTAATGATGAAATAAAACCTTGTGAATATATTTTCTAAAAATTAATAGTTCTTGACACAAAAGTCAGGTCTTTCTTGAAATTTCTTTTAATAGTAGTTAATGTTCCAAATGTTGGTTTATTGAGCACACGTTGTAGAATTTCTGTCTTACTGATGTATTCTAATGAGTTTTAAACATTCTATTCTCTATGATTTCTGTTCCAATTATGATGTTTCATCCTAACAATATACATTTGTCTTTTGTATGGTTTACTGATGAATTAATTTAAGAAGGGATGATTCTTAAATAGGTATAGTATGTCTTAGGAAAAGAGGAGTTTGTGTGATGGTGTATGCCTGTAATCCCAACACTCAGAAGGCTGAAGCATGAAGATTATGAATAAGTGGGCTGATCAGGACTACAAAAAGAAGTCTAGACCAGTTCTTAGCAAATTCCCAATGAAGTGAAAACAAAACAAACCAAAACCCAAAGGAATAAAGAGATTATAATTTAAAATTAGATATAGGGTTCACAGAAGGGATTCAAATTCCTTTCCCTTTTAATTTTTTAACAACATTCCATCTAAGTGTTGAAATCATCTTGAATATTGATGGTCAGTCACAATGCCAGGGAAAGAAAACGCTTTAAGTGTTTGTACCACCTTCTGCAGAGATGACACATCTCTTTTGATCACAACCAGCCTCAGTCACATAGCTTCCCACAGCCACAAGGGGGCAGGAAGTGCAATTCTATCCAATGGCTAAAGTGTGGGAGGAGGATAAATACTTGGCAAATAGTACTAATGACTACTTCAGTAGGGTTGGCATTTTTACAGCTAATGTGATGTTAAACTTCATGTGATAAATAATACAAAGCACACTTGAGACTGTGCCTTGTAGAGCATGTTTGGACATTTAAATTACAGAAAAGCTTATTTGTAAAATGAGTATGTAGCAAGTTTGAGAATATAACCACCAACACAGCTGTTCAAAAAGGTTTGAAAAATTCTTATTCACTTTAAATTACTGTAAATCTTACTCCAACTTCCCATTCCTGCTTAAAAAAAAACAGTAGAAAATGTAATCTCAGTATTATTAGGGCACCTGTTTCAGAGCTAGGCAGTCCTGGAACATCTTTGGAGGGTACAAACTCCAGGGAGATGCTTAAGATTTCAGTCCTCTGTGCACTGCAGGGATCTAGTTCATTCAATCTCTGCTGCTCTGGACAAGCTAGGAGGCATCAGAGATGGCTGAGGGTGAGAAGCCCAGTGGAAATGCCACAGCATCCCACAGAACACCACAGAGATCTTTCAAGGATACTCTGCTTCCTTGACACATTTTCACAGTGTCATGGGAGTTTCCTCTTAGAACTGAGCTTCACTAGTCTTTGCCCCTATCTCTTCCTGAAGCCAATTCTTCCTGACCTTATAGGTCTTTAAAGGATGGGAAGTGTAGGCTTTGGTTTTTTTCAAAACCTACTTTTAACAAGTGTTATTAAGTGCTTTAACCTCCCTTCTAACCTACCACCCACCAGAGGTAGTAGAAAAGAGAGATGAATAAAGCAAAGAAGGATGTGACCCTGTTTAGAAATAGTTCTTTGGAGCAATTCCCATCTTCTTTGTCAGGATCAGCAGTTCGTTGTCAGGATATCAGCAGTTCAGTTCACAGGAGTCAGCAGCAGTAGCTTGATCAACTCACCAACACTATTCATGAGTCAGCAATGGCAGGTCCATCCAGAAGAAACTCTGTCAATTTGTTGGAGTCCAAAGAAGCAACAAGAAGCCACCAGAATATCACCAGAAGGTCTTTGGTGGCTTTTCTCTCTATAAAGTCATGACAAACATTGACCAGCAAAGAATGACAAGGCGCACCAATATTATACAGGGTCATCAGCAAATACCCATATCAACAAAGCCCAATGATGACCAGCAAAATGTAAGGCATACCAATGCCACATAATATCGTCCACTGTCTGTTGGGTTATACTTATATCCTTTCCAAACACGTTCTCTGAAGCATCTGCTCTAGCAAAATATCACATGCTTTTTTTTTTCCACGCTGCTTCCAGAAAAATACCACCTGTCTGTTCTCAGTAAAACATCATCTCAAGTGTCTGCTTCAGCAGAAACATCCTCTTATAGGACAGTTTCCAGAAAAAAAGTATCACATAACACAACTGAGTCTCCAAAGAAACCAGAAATTTCCACTTCAGGGAAGAATTTGCAGTATTAATGACTCCATCTCCTCTGAAGCTCAGCTTTTCCTTGGATAAACAAGACTTGCCTCCCATGACTCCTGTCATGGTTCAAAGAATTGAAGGTGACCTGTGAAAGTAACTGCCATACAAAAACTCCTAAGGGTGCTAAAGTATGAATTAAGTAATAAATAATAAATGAAGCATGGGTAAGGTTGGAAGAACAACATTAATATTTCTTGTGCATCTCCTTGGAGCCAGGCTTCTGTCACGTTTTTATATACTATCAACTTCACTGCTACAGAAATAGTGTGAAGTAGAGGTAATGAGCCAATTTTGCAGAAGAGGAGAGTGAATAACTCAGAGGGCTGTAGGTATGGATAGAAGAAAATGGGGACCTACCATTTATGAAGATTATGATGTGCCTGATGCTGCTATGTAGGGATGTACAAAGTGCAACTGTTCCTATTGTAAAGGTAAGTAAATGGAAATCATATATAATTTAAGTGACTTACCAGAGTTGCCCTGTTGGAGAATGATGAGATCACAGAGGACCCATGATGTTCTGGCTCCAATATCTTTATGTCAAATCATTGTCCCACATCACTGAAAGAGAGGAGAAGGGAGCTGGTGATAAAGCAGAAGAGCAAACACAGGCAGACAGACAGACAGACAGAGAAAATGTAGACATATTTTAAATTTCAATTTGTTGAAATTACTCTGGAGAAATTCAGTGCATTCCCAAGGAGATGAGAGTGGAAAATATTCCCTGGAACAATTCTGCCACCTTAGGTCAAAGAAAAGACTCTGTCCCAACTTCTCACACAAACACCCAGATTTCTGGATCCCCAACACCTTTCAACTGAAAAGTCAATTTAAAAATGCTTGCCTTTGCCTAAAATTAGACTAAAAAGACCATTTAAGCATTCCAAATGGAACAACTGATGATGTAATAGCTAAATATTGAAAACAGCTTTCTTGAAAGTGAAGTATGAAGGCCGTGATGGTTCCTTCCCAAGAGTCTTTTCTGACTGACTGAAAGCCAGATATTTCTTAAAACATTAACATTCGTGTCTGCCCAGCCTGAGAGGGCTTTGCCTGAGCATCTGTGGGAGACATCTTGGATCCCAGACTCCACTGAGACTACTCTGCACAGGTGAGTGTGTGGACTACAGAAACTAACAGCTTCTGGGACAGGTGGGAGCCACAAAGCTTCTGAGGCAGCCCCCTTTCGGGCTCCAAACATCCCGGCACCTTCCCTGCCAGTGGATAGGTGTCCACCCAGCCTGGGAGGGTTTTGCCTGATATCTGCAGGAGACATCTTGGCTCCCAGACTCCACCAAGACTAGTCTGCACAAGTGAGAGTGTGGACTACAGAAGCTAACAGATTCTGGGACAGGTCCTGTTTCGGGCCTTCATCTTCTGCCAGGAGGCAAGTCTGAACACCAGATATCTGTGCACGTTCCCTAAAAGAGGAGAGCTTGCCTGCAGAGAGTGCTTTGACCACTGGAACTCAGAAGAGAGCTAGACTTCCAGGTCTGCTGGTAGAGAATAAAAGAATCACTAGAGAAACAAGCTCTAACCAGAGACAACTATAACAACTGACTCCAGAGTTTACCAGATGGCGAAAGGCAAACGTAAGAATCTTACTAACAAAAACCAAGACCACTCACCATTATCAGAACCCAGTACTCCCACCTCAGCCAGTCCAGGGCACCCCAACACACCCAAAAACCTAGACCCAGATTTAAAGGCATATCTCATGATGATGGTAGAAGACATCAAGAAGGTCTTTAATAACTCACTTAAAGAAATACAGGAGAACACTGCTAAAGAGTTGCAAGTCTTTATAGAAAAACAGGAAAACACATCCAAACAGATCATAGAAATGAACAAAAATACTAGACCTAAAAAGGGAAGTAGACACAATAAATAAAACCCAAAGTGAGGCAACGCCGGAGATAGAAACCCTAGGAAAGAAATCTGGAACCATAGATGCGAGCATCAGCAACAGAATACAAGAAATGGAAGAGAGAATCTCAGGTGCAGATTCCATAGAGAACATGGGCACAACAATCAAAGAAAATACAAAATGCAAAAAGATCCTAACTCAAAACATCCAGGAAATCCAGGACACAATGAGAAGACCAAACATACAGATAATAGGAGTAGATGAGAATGAAGATTTTCAACTCAAAGGGTCAGGAAATATCTTCAACAAAATTATAGAAGAAAACTTCCCAAACCTAAAGAAAGAGATGCCCATGAACATACAAGAAGCCTACAGAACTCCAAATAGACTGGACCATAAAAGAAATTCCTCCCGACACATAATAATCAGAACAACAAATGCACTAAATAAAGAAAGAATATTAAAAGCAGTAAGGGAAAAAGGTCAAGTAACATATAAAGGCAAGCCTATCAGAATTACACAAGATTTTTCACAAGAGACTATGAAAGCCAGACAATCCTGATCAGATGTTATACAGACACTAAGAGAACACAAATGCCAGCCCAGGCTACTATACTCAGCCAAACTTTCAATTACTGTAGATGGAGAAACCAAAGTACTCCACGACCGAAACAAATTCACACATTATCTTTCCACGAATCCAGCCCATCAAAGGATAATCACAGAAAAATAAAAAATACAAGTATGGAAACCATGTCCTAGAAAAAACAAGGAAGTAATCCTTCAACTAATCTAAACGAAGACAGCCACAAGAACAGAATACCAACGTTAACAATAAAAATAATAGGAAGCAACAATTACTTTTCCTTAATATCTCTTAATATCAATGGACTCAACTCCCCAAGAAAAAGACATAGACTAACAGACTGGCTACACAAACAGGACCCAACTTTTTGCCGCTTACAGGAAACCCATCTCAGGGAAAAAGACAGACACTAACTCAGAATGAAAGGCTGGAAAATTATTTTCCAAGCAAATGGTCTGAGGAAACAAGCTGGAGTAGCCATTCTAATATCAAATAAAATCGACTTCCAATCCAAAGTCATCAAAAAAGACAAGGAGTGGCACTTCATACTCATCAAAGGTAAAATCTTCCAAGAGGAACTCTCAATTCTGAATATTCTGCTCCAAATACAAGGGCAGCCACATTCATTAAAGAAACTTTAGTAAAGCTCAATGCACACATTGAGCCTCACACAATAATAGTGGGAGACTTCAACATACCACTTTCACCAAAGGACAGATCATGGAAACAGAAACAAACAGGGACACAGTGAAACTAACAGAAGTTATGAAACAAATGGACTTAACAGATATCTACAGAACATTTTATCCTAAAACAAAAGGATATACCTTCTTCTCAGCACCTCATTGTACCTTCTCCAAAATTGACCACATATTGGTCACAAAACAAGTCTCAACAGATACAAAAATATTGAAATTGTCCCATACATCCTAACAGATCACCATGGATTAAGGCTGATCTTCAATAACAAAATAAATAATAGAAAGCCAACATTCACGTGGAAACTGAACAACACTCTTCTCAATGATACCTTGGTCAAGGAAGGAATAAAGAAAGAAATTAAGGACTTTTTAGAGTTTAATGAAAATGAAGCCACAATATACACAAACTTATGGGACACAATGAAAGCATTTCTAAGAGGAAAACTCATAGCTCTGAGTGCCTCCAAAAAGAAACTAGAGAGAGCACACACTAGCAGCTTGACAACACACCTAAAAGCTCTAGAACAAAAGGAAGCAAATTCACCTAAGAGGAGTAGATGGCAGGAAATAATCAAACTCAGGGGCAAAATCAACCAAGTGGAAACAAGAAGAACTATTCAAAAAATCAACCAAATGAGGAGCTGGTTCTTTGAGAAAATCAATAAGATAGATAAACCCTTAGCCAGACTCACTAGAGGGCACAGGGAAAGCATCCTAAATAACAAAATCAGAAATGAAAAGGGAGACATAACAACAGATCCTGAAGAAATCCTGTCTTAGTCAGGGTTTCTATTCCTGCACAAACATCATGACCAAGAAGCAAGTTGGGGAGGAAAGGGTTTGTTCTGCTTATACTTCCATGCTGCTGTTCATCACCAAAGGAAGTCAGGACAGGAACTCAAGCAGGTCAGGGAGCAGGAGCTGATGCTGAGGTCATGGAGGGATGTTCTTTACTGGCTTGCCTCCACTGGCTTGCTCAGCCTGCTCTCTTATAGAACCCAAGACTACCAGCCCAGGGATGGTCCCACCCACAAGGGGCCTTTCCCCTTTGATCACTAATTGAGAAAATGCCTTACAGTTGGATCTCATGGAGGCATTTCCTCAACTGAAGCTCTTTTCTCTGTGATAACTCCAGCTGTGTCAAGTTGACACAAAACTAACCAGTACAATTGACCCCTTGTCAACTTGACACACAAACACATCACTAGTAAGCCTCAACCCTTACATTCTTATTCATCCCCAAGATCTAAATAACTTTAAAAGTCCCACAGTCTTTACATACTCTTAAAATTTCAATCTCTTTAAAATATCCATTTCTTTTAAAATTCAAAGTCTTTTTACAATTAAAAGTCTCTTAACTGTGGGCACCACTAAAAGAGTTTCTTCCTTCAAGAGGGAAAATATCAGGGCACAGTCACAATCAAAAGCAAAAATCAATCTCCAACCATCCAATGTCTGGGATCCAACTCACGATCTTCTGGGCTCCTCCAAGGGCTTGGGTCACTTTTCCAGCCATGCCCTAGGCTCCAGATGCCTGTACTCCACTGCTGCTGCTGCTCTTGGTGGTCATCTCATAGTACTGGCATCTCCAAAACACTGCATGACCCCTTCAGTCCTGGGCCTTCAATTGCAACTGCGGCTGCACCTTCACCAATGGCCTTCCATGGCCTCTCACAGTGTCAAGCCTCAGCTGCTCTTCGTGACCCCTTCATGCCTTCAAAACCAGTATCACCTGGGTGACCCTTACACATTACCAAGTTCCGCTGCAAAAGGAGTACAACCTTGGCTATCTCTGGAACACAGCCTCTTTGTGCTTTCAGAAAACAGTTCCCAGAAGATGTCACCTCAACAATGCTGGTCTCTTCTTAATCACCGCTAATTTCTTAGCTCCAGCTAACCAGCATCAATGGTCCCAGTAATGCAAAGTTTTTGCTTTAGTAGTTCTGGTATCTTGTTAATCACAGCTGATTCTTCAGCCCCAGCTAACCAGAACTACAGAATCTTCACAATCAAAACAACAATGGCCCTGAAAAGTCTTTAATTTTCCCTCTGAAATTTCACAAGCCAGACCTCCATCTTCTGCACTGTTCTCAACATTATCTTCCAAGCTCCTACACAACATCTCAGAGCTCTTAACAAAGAATAGCTCTTCAAGCCCAAAGTCTCAAAGTCCTTCCACAGTCCTCCCCAAAACATGGTCAGGTTTTCACAGGAATACCCCACTCCTGGTACCAATTTGTCTTAGTCAGGGTTTCTATTCCTGCACAAACATCATGACCAAGAAGCAAGTTGGGGAGGAAAGGGTTTATTCGGCTTATACTTCCATGCTGCTGTTCATCACCAAAGGAAGTCAGGACTGGAACTCAAGCAGGTCAGGGAGCAGGAGCTGATGCAGAGGTCATGGAGGGATGTTCTTTACTGGCTTGCCTCCACTGGCTTGCTCAGCCTGCTCTCTTATAGAACCCAAGACTACCAGCCCAGGGATGGTCCCACCCACAAGGGGCCTTTCCCCCTTGATCACTAATTGAGAAAATGCCTTACAGTTGGATCTCATGGAGGCATTTCCTCAACTGAAGCTCCTTTCTCTGTGATAACTCCAGCTGTGTCAAGTTGACACAAAACTAACCAGTACAATTCCAAAACACCATCAGATCCTTCAACAAAAGGCTATACTCAACAAAACTGGAGAACCTTCATGAAATGGACAAGTTTCTAGACAGATACCAGGTACCAAAGTCAAATTAAGATGAGGTTAATGATCTAAACAGTCTTATATCTCCTAAAGAAATAGAAGCAGTCATTAATAGTCTCCCAACCAAAAAGAGCCCAGGACCAGATGGGTTTAATGCAGAGTTCTATCAGACCTTCAAAGAAGATCTAATCCCAGTTCTTCACAAACTATTCCACAAAATAAAAACAGAAGGTACTCTACCCAACTCATTCTATTAAGCCACAATTACTCTGATACCTAAACCACAAAAATACCCAACAAAGACAGAGAACTAAAGACCAATTTCCCTTATGAATATCAATACAAAAATCTTCAATAAAGTTCTCGCTAACTGAATCCAAGAACACATCAAAACAATCATCCATCCTGACCAAGTAGGTTTCATCCCTGGGATGCAGAGATGGTTCAATATAAGGAAATCGATCAACGTAATCCAGTATATAAACAAACTCAAAGACAAAAACCACATGATCATCTCGTTAGATGCTGAGAAAGCATTTGACAAAATCCAGCACCCATTCATGATAAAAGTCTTGGGAAGATCAGGAATTCAAGGCCCATAGCTAAACATGATAAAAGCAATCTACAGCAAACCAGTAGCCAACATCAAAGTAAATGGTGAGAAGCTAGAAGCATTCCACTAAAATCAGGGACTAGTCAAGGCTGCCCACTTTCTCCCTACCTATTCAGCATTGTACTTGAAGTTCTAGTCAGAGCAATTGGACAACAAAAGGAGATCAAGGGGATACAAATTGGAAAGGAAGAGGTCAAAATATCACTTTTTGCAGATGATATAATAGTATATATAAGTGACCCTAAAAATTCCACCAGAGAACTCCTAAGCCTGATAAACAGCTTCAGTGAAGTAGCTGGATATAAAATTAACTCAAACAAGTCAATGGCCTTTCTCTACACAAAGGATAAACAGGCTGAGAAAGAAATTAGAGAAACAACACCCTCCTCAATAGTCACAAATAATATAAAATACCTTGGCATGACTCTAACTAAGGAAGTGAAAGATCTGTATGATAAGAACTTTAAGTCTCTGAAGAAAGAAATTAAAGTTCTCAGAAGATGGAAAGATCTCCCATGCTCATGGATTGGCAGGATCAATATAGTAAAAATGGCTATCTTGACAAAAGCAATCTACAGATTCAATGCAATCCCCATCAAAATTCCAACTCAATTCTTCAACGAATTAGAAAGGGAAATGGGCAGATTCATCTGGAATAACAAAAAACCTAGGATAGCAAAAACTCTTCTCAAGGATAAAAGAACCTCTGGTGGAATCACCATGCCTGACCTAAAGCTGTTCTACAGAGCAATTGTGATAAAAAACTGCATGGTACTGGTATAGCGACAGACAAGTAGACCAATGGAATAGAATTGAAGACCCAGAAATGAACCCACACACCTATAGTCACTTGATCTTTGACAAGGGAGCAAAAACCATCCAGTGGAAAAAAAAGGCAGCATTTTCAACAAATGGTGCTGACACAACTGGTGGTTATCATGTAGAAGAATTCGAATTGATCCATTCTATCTCCTTGTACTAAGGTCAAATCTAAGTGGATCAAGGAACTCCACGTAAAACCAGAGACAGTGAAACTTATTGAGGAGAAAGTGGGGGAAAGCCTCGAAGATATGGGCACAAGGGAAAAATTCCTGAATAGAACAGGAATGGCTTGTGCTGTATGATCAAGAATTGACAAATGGGACCTCATAAAACTGCAAAGCTTCTGCAAGCAAAAGACACCATCAATAAGAGAAAATGGTGACCAACAGATTGGGAAAGGATCTTTACCTACCCTAAATTAGATAGAGGACTAATATCCAATATATATAAAGAACTCAAGAAGGTGGACTCCAGAAAATCAAATAACCCCATTAAAAAACTGCCATATCCAGGGATCCATCCCATAATCAGCCTCCAAACGCTGACACAATTGCATACACTAGCAAGATTTTGCTGATAGGACCCTGATATAGCTGTCTCTAGTGAGACTATGCCGGAGCCTAGCAAACACATAAATTGATGCTCACAGTTACCTATTGGATGGATCACAGGGCCCCCAATGGAGGAGCTAGAGAAAATACCCAAGGAGCTAAAGGGATCTGCAACCCTATAGGTGGAACAACATTATGAACTAACCAGTATCCCGGAGCTCTTGACTCTAGCTGCATATGTATCAAAAGATGGCCTAGCCGGCCATCTCTGGAAAGAAAGGCCCATTGGACTTGCAAACTTTATATGCCCCAGTACAGGGGAAGGCCAGGGCCAAAAAGTGGGAGTGGATGGGTGGGGGTGGTATGGGGGACTTTTGGGATAGCATTGGAAATGTAAATGTGGAAAATAGCTAATTTAAAAAAAATGGGGCTCAGAGCTAAACAGAGAATTCTCACCTGAGGAATACCAAATGGCTGAGAAGCATCTGAAAAAATGTTCAACATCCTTAATCTTCAGGGAAATGCAAATCAAAACAACCCTGAGATTCCACCTCACACCAGTCAGAATGGCTAAGATCAAAAATTCAGGTGAAAGCAGATGCTGGCGAGGATGTGGAGAAAGAGGAACACTCCTCCATTGTTGGTGGGATTGCAAGCTTGTACAACCACTCTGGAAATCAGTCTGATGGTTCCTCAGAAAATTGGACATAGTACTACCGGAGGATCCTGCAATACCTCTCTTGGGCATATATCCAGAAGATGTTCCACCTGGTTAGAAGGACACATGCTCCACTATGTTCATAGCAGCTTTATTTGTAATAGCCAGAAGCTGGAAAGAACCCAGATGCCCCTCAACAGAGGAATGGATACAAAAATGTGGTACATTTACACAATGGAGTACTACTCAGCTGTTAAAAAGAATGAATTTATGAAATTCCTAGGCAAATGGATGGACCTGGAGAGCATCATCCCATGTGAGGTAACCCAATCACAAAAGAACTCACACAATATGTACTCACTGATAAGTGGATATTAGCCCAGAAACGTAGAATACCCAAGATATAAGATACAATTTGCTAAACCCGTGAAACTCAAGAAGAACGAAGACCAAAGTGTGGACACTTTGCCCCTTCTTAGAATTGTGAGCAAAACCCCCATGGAAGGAGTTACAGAGACAAAGTTTGGAGCTGAGACAAAAGGATGGACCGTCTAGAGACTGCCATATCCGGGATCCATCCCATAATCAGCCTACAAACGCTGACACCATTGCATACACTAGCAAGATTTTGCTGAAAGGACCCAGATATAGCTGTCTCTTGTGAGACTATGCTGGGGCCTAGCAAACACAGAAGTGGATGCTCACAGTCAGCTATTGGATGGATCACAGGGCTCCCAATGGAGGAGCTAGAGAAAGTAGCCAAGGAGCTAAAGGGGTCTGCAACCCTATAGGTGGAACAACCATATGAACTACCCAGTACTCCCAGAGCTTGTGTCTCTAGCTGCATATGTATCAGAAGATGGCGTAGTTGGCCATCAGTGGAAAGAGAGGCCCATTGGTTGTGCAAACTTTATCTGCCTCAGTACAGGGGAACGCCAGGGCCAAGAAGTGGGAGTGGATGGGTGGGGTAGTGGGTGGGGGAGCGGGTGGGGGACTTTTGGGATAGCATTGGAAATGTAAATGCAATAAATACCTATTAAAAAACAAAATTAAAAAAAAAATTAACATTATCTAAGTTGTTTGGGGTCAACTGTGTGAATAGCCCATAGTATTGTTTAAAAGAGTGTTGTTGGTTTTTTTTTCTCAGAAAGAACAGCTTCAACAATTTTGGCTCTCTGAACAGTACTTACTTTTAGCTAAAGAAAAAAGTCACACTACATCAATTTCTCAGTAAAGTGAGGAGCAATTTGCACCCCTTTTATCAGTGCATGTGTACATGTGATTGTGTGATATACCCATCACATTAACTACTGTGCAGTGTTTGTACACATGTGATTGTGCGTGATCACATGAACTACTTTCCAGATGATCTGATAAATTTTACTAACATAGATAGCTTTTTATAGCCAATTAGCATACATATCTAAGCTACCAGATCACTAAATTAAATATGTCCCAGATATCAAAACTCAGAATCACAGTTAAGTGCCTTGAAGATGTGACTAATATGTAGCAGACAGGAGCTAGAGAGACAGCTCCATGATTAAAAGCATTTTCTGCTCTTCTAAAGGACTAAGATTTTGTGTCAGAAGTTTGCAACTATAATTCCTGTTTCATGCAATCAGATACTGCTTTTTGACCTCTGGCCCCACCTGCACTCTCACTCACACATACCCACCTCCACATATGTTTACATAATTTTAAAAATCTTTGTAAAAGGTGTTGAGAATTTTTTAAATTGAATAATGATTTATAATGACTAGAGAAGCTATGTGAAGGATAAGCATGAGAAATATGAGGTATTTTGATCTTCATTTGTTGAATTACAACTGTCTGTAATTCTTTCAGAAGAGATTTGGGCAATTTTGTAAAAATGAATATCTGTTTTGCTTATGGAAAGTGATTTAGCACACAAGCAAATAAAATGCTTTAAAATTCCTCCCTCCATATAATTTCTATAATTTTAAAAGAATGCCCAGAAGAATATCTGAAAGCTAAAAGCCACTATTATATTTGTAAGCAAGTGAGACCTTATTACTAGCAGTATGTGTGTGTGTGTGTGTATGACTTTCAGTTCCCTCCATTGAACAAACTTGTTGTTAATTATTTCAGTTGTCCTTTTACAGATAATTAAAGACATCTGTAGTTGTTCTCCTATTTAAAAGTTTATTTCTAAGTCAGACTATAAATACTATAAGCACTAATAGAACAAAATCAGTTTCCTTTCAAGTTCTATATATTAACATGTCTGTTACTTTTGATGCCTTTTTATGTCTCAATTTCTCTTTTATTAAATGTACATGTTAGTGTGTGCTGTTATAACATATATACTAGATGAAATATGGGAAATTTATGTTTTATAGAAATGTGAAAACAAAGGGAATATCTTAAATGAATGTGACTGACATACCTTTCTGTGTGCAATGAATGGATTCTATATATGATTTGCTATTCAAGTAGTAAGACGAACACAAACAAGCTACAGATTACTTTGGGGTGGGGATGGACATAATCCTTCCTTTTTAGCTTTACATATTTAGCTTTTCCCCCCATTGCTTCAGTGTCACAGAGCCCTTTGGCTCTGTCTGGTGTATTAGCTCCTTTCTCGCCTCTAACAGTAAACAGGTGGGTGCAGCTGGAAATTGGTTTCTTTAAGGACTCTGTTCACAGCCACAACCATATGAAATTCAGTCTCTTCTCGAGATGCCTTGTAGAGCTTTGTGTCTGAATAAAGATGATCAACACGCTGTGAAATTTAATACTGCATTTTTATCCACTTAAGCCCATTTCATCTTAGGACAAAAGCTTGCCTTTTTTCTTTTCTTTTCTTTTTTTTTTTTTTTTTTTTTTCTCTTAAGGGCCCATAACACAATGAAAAAATGCTGGGCAGCCTTGGGCAGGGACTGAGAAACCAACCTTGATTTCTGCTCCCCCACACCTCATGAATTTTAGAAATGTGAATATCGGCAGGAAGTCAAACACTTCTTGAGGAAAGGTGGAGCTGACCTCTACTCAGCTGATAAAGGCCTTCCCTCTCCTCTCATTTTCCCTTCTGCGATGGAGATTGGAGGATTACTTCTTAAGAGACAGGGACTGAAATCTATGAACAAGGTAGCCTTTGCTCCTTGCATTCAGCTAACTCTAGGACTTCTCATCAACTCAGAAGGGCCATATTGGTGTGAAGGCTGCTCACCCTGATCACAGAGCTTCTAGAATGTTCTGCATAGATAATAAGTCTTTCTGTAGCCGGGCAGTGGTGACGCTTTAATCCCAGCACTTGGGAGACAGAGGCAGGCTGATTTCTGAGTTTGAGGCCAGCTTGGTCTACAGAGAGAGTTCCAGGACAGCCAGGGCTACACAGAGAAACCCTGTCTCCAGAAAAAAAAAACAAAAAAACAAAAAAAAACAAAAACAAAAACAAAACAAAACAAAAAAAACAAAAAACAAAACAAAACAAAAAACAAAAGGAAAAAAAAGTGTTTCTCTTTGGTCTTTGGACTTTGGCAATAGCTCGTATGCTCAGATACAGTTTGAAAGCCCTTACTTCTTATGTGTTTTACAATAAAGAAGAAAATATTTTTTCTTAGATTGTGGGATATTTAGAATTAGACAAATGAATATGCTGTGCTCAGATGTATGGTCCTACCCTTTGTTGTGTTTATTGGAAGGTAGGGGTCCCATGTAGACTATCAGACACAGGACTTAAACTCTTAAAATCTCTGCATTCACTAGGGTAATTATAATCCACACACCACCTGATCGAGATTCTTCTTCTTCTTCTTCTTCTTCTTCTTCTTCTTCTTCTTCTTCTTCTTCTTCTTCTTCTTCTTCTTCTTCTTCTTCTTCTTCTTCTTCTTCTTCTCCTCTTCTTCTTCCTCTTCTCCTCCTTCTTCTTCTTCTTCTTCTTCTTCTTCTTCCTTCTTCTTCTTCTTCTTCTTCTTCTTCTTCTTCTTCTTCTTCTTCTTCTCCTCCTCCTCCTCCTCCTCCTCCTCCTCCTCCTCCTCCTCCTCCTCTTCCTCCTCCTCCTCCTCCCCTCCTCCTCCTCTTCCTCCTCCTCCTCCTTCTCAGTTGGTAAAAGGAGAAAAAGGATCCTTGGATGTCTAGACAAGTTGCAACGAGTAATGCCTGTGAATGCTTTCCATATCCATACACCCAAGGTGGAATGGGCAGGAGCCTGGAACGAATGCAGGGTAGAAGTGCTAAACTGCAGTGTGCATCTTTTGAATTGCTAACCCCTAGTTCTGTGTGAGTGTCTCCCACCCACAGCAGTTCACCTTGAGCATCTAGCCACCGTCCTTCCCTCAAGTGGGCTTGGGGGTGTCTACTTTTGGCACAAGGGTTAACGGTGAAAGTCAGAGACCAGGTGGGGCGCCCACAAGCGTCCCAGACCTGGGTGGGCGTCGGAGGTGAGGGGGCGCTGTTCGGGCAGCAGTGAGCTGGTGGCGGGCGGGTGAGCTGCCAGGCTGACAGAAAGGCCGGCCAGAGTGGGGGCCGCTCCGCTGCCGCTGCCGTTGCCGCCGCCGCTGTGATGCGAAGCCAGAGCTGCGCCCAGCGGTGGAATCAGAGCTGGGGCGCGGGAGCACGAGCTGCAACATCAGCACCAGCGGCGGCGGCGGCGGCGGCGGTACCTGCAGTAGCTCCCGGGCCCCGCGCTTTGCTCTACGCCCCGCGGCTCCGGGAGCCGCCGCCCCGCGTTCTCTATGGATGTCAAGGCGGCCCCCAACGGGGTGGCCACCATCGAGGACCGGATCCTGCGGATTACTGGCTACTATGGCTATTACCCGGGTTACTCCAGCCAGAAAAGTAAGACGCCGCGAGGCGGTCCTGAGCGAACTGCGGGTGGGAGATGGGAGCTCAGGAGCACAGGGGCACAGGGAGACAGGGGGCAGGGGTGCGGTGCCAGAAGGCGCGCGGTGGGACACCTGCAGCATTGTCTGCTCCCTCACAAACACTGCCCTGGCCTCCAGGACCTCAGGGAGTAAAGTATGTCCGATGTCCGCTGTCCTCGGTGCTGAACCTCGAGGCAGCCATTGGGGCTGGGCGCTTGAACCCAGGAGTTTGGGGACAGTCTCAGTCTTGGAGGTAGAGGCGTGTAGAGGACAGGGCAAGCGCTCCTGATTGTCGTCGGTCAGCCTACCGGAGGCTGATTTATGCCTGGAGGATGCTAACATGGCTGTTCCACTAGCTGACCATCAGCCCTTGGGATACCCACTCAGAAAGCTTGACTCTGTGTCAGGGTGCTTACCCCACGCTGGGGATGAAGACTGTGGGGGACATTAGTTGGTTGAGGTTAGACTGGCTGGGTGGGTCAGCTTGTTCACCAGGGGTTGTTGAAATGTTGCCAGCACGATAATTGTTCATGATAAAACATCCTTAGAAGGTTCTCTACCCCCTGAGC
Source organism: Mus musculus (assembly GCF_000001635.26). Taxonomy (NCBI): domain Eukaryota; kingdom Metazoa; phylum Chordata; class Mammalia; order Rodentia; family Muridae; genus Mus; species Mus musculus. Next base: position 49,524,915 of record NC_000080.6, on the reverse strand, counting down.
AGTGAAAAGAACCTGCTTAAGTGGCTGAATTGCGGAGCTACCTACACCCTCCACACAACGCGGCCACCTCTGAGCTGCTGGATTTCAGCTTTATTCTGGCTAGATTACGCCAGTCTGCATAGTTGCTCTCAGGTTTTGGAAGCAGTTTCATCCACTACCGCTTCCTACACACACACACACACACACACACACACACACACACACACACACACACACACACACACACACACCGTGTTGCTGGGGATGCAGTGAGGGTCTCTATGTTTCTAGTCTCCACATTCTGTTTCCCTGACACACAAACCCCCCACTGTATCTGCTAGGATTAGTTCTGCTAAGCACCAAAGTGAAGCCTGTTTGGTTTGGTTTTTTTATTATTTTTTTTATTTTTTTGGTTTGTTGTTGTTTGTTCGTTTGTTTGATTCCTTAATCTGAACTAGGAGAGTAGCTATGCTTTAATTTCCATGCAGGTGGAATTTCAGTTTTCTTTATCACAGCATTTCTGTTGCAAAAGAAGGCTCTTAACTGGTGTTATTTTTAACCAGACGCTCCTTAGATGCATCCTGATTGGTATTTATCCTTGACAGTTTGGGATGCCATCAATATCACAGGCTCTGTGTGAAGCAGAAGACCCACACAAATCTTGACACATAGATGAGAAAGCACTTCATTTCCAATGTAACTTCATCCAGGGCTGTGCTGTCTCTCCATTGAATAATAAACCAAGAGCACTGTCCTGTGGGCCATTCTACAGATATTTTCCAGCTTAATATTTCATCTGCTCTCAAGAAAGGCCTATCTACTTCAGATGTTTCTGCCTAGTTGTTTCTAGCAGTAGACGCTTACATTATTCATTTTCCTTACAAAAGTAATTATATAGTGTTAGAGTTTCTGGAAGGAAAATCACATGCTGTGGAACATTCTTTGAAATCTTTTTACTACACGCTCAGTTTTTGTAGTTGTTTTTCTTTTTCTTTTTTTTTTTCTTTCTTTCTTTATCCTATTGGCACTAGGTGACTTCTTTAACCCTAGATATGTGAACTGTAATCTTCACTAGATCTTGTAGAAATTACTTGAATGTCACCTCTGAATATTTTAACTAGAAACCAGGCATTTGGGTGGTCAAGAGAATGTAGAACTTCTTTCTAAAATTGCAGGGTATTATAATTTTCGTGACAATGGTACTTCGGTTAATGAAGAGCAACCCAGAAAGAATACTGGGAAAGTGGCATTTTAGATAAGAACATGTTCATATTTTATTTTTGTACTTGCACAAAGAGCTGCACATGTTCCATTTGCAAGACAATAACAGGGCAAAAACGGGCTGTAACTGGAAGCAGAAAAGGGATAAAAATGCTTTGGGCATGTTATTAGTGGTGGGCATTTGCCTAAATTCAGGACACATGGTTCAAACTATAAAGACAGCAAGTCTCAGAACAGAGAGCTCAGGGTAGTCAAATTAATTCTCAGAATGTATGTACACTATTTCAGACCAAGAGAGCCATTGTCATTTTACATACAGAGAGGGGGTGGGGAGAGAGAGAGAGAGAGAGAGAGAGAGAGAGAGAGAGAGAGAGAGAGAGAGAGAGAGAGAGCTGGAAGAGGGCCAGGAAACCAAACACCATGAAATAATCCTGCCCTTGATGCAGGCTTTAACTAGTAAACAAACACATTGAAGCAAACCAGTACAATATGGTCAATTGATTTAGCTGCTACCAGGACTGAGCAACAGCTTGTGGCAAGTCTGGAGGAATCTATTTAGGAAAAGGCTACAGCAAGGATAGCAGATATGAGAAGACGAGGTTACTTCCCCCCTTCCTGACTCATCCCATGTGAGATCTGCAGGACGGGGTACTCTCTAGAGATCTATGCTGTTTGCCCTTTGAAGATGGATGGATACTCCGTTTTGTGAAAGTATGTCAAGATCGATCCGCTTGTTAATCTATCCTATTTGTCAACTTGTATCTCATCCAGAACAAACTCTGATAGGCTGAAGAAATAAAGAAATGTAATCAAATATTTAAAAATTAAGGTATTTTATGAGCCACTGATCCATTATAACAGTTTGATTTAATGAGCAGTTTATCAAACACACAAACACACACAGGCATGTGCATATGCAGAACAGGGTAAAGGCTGACCAAAATATACTGGGTAACCTTGAGTTATCTGAGACCAGGTAGAGAAAGACTCATTGCCTCATCAGTTGTTAATTGAGAAATTCTTTCCTGTAAGGAATGTGTCTGAAAAAGACATGAGAAAGAGTTTTCATTTTTGGAATTTTAATTCTCATGGAGGAGGAACCAGAACATAACCATATAAATATTCCTGTATATGTCAAGGTGATTTTTTAAAGACTGAAAACAGGATAAAAGAGTAAAAATTATGGGAGGCAAAGTAGTGTCACCATGCTAAATAGGAGCATTTAGCAAGGATGTGGAAAATATGAAGGAATTAACCATGTGCACATCAGGAGGGAGACATTCCAGGTAGTGCTATCATCCAGTGATATGTACCTGGGTGACATGAGCAGGAAGAAGGCCTTGTACAATAGAGTCTAGTGAACAACAACTGGAAGAGTAGATGGAGAGAAGTTCCTGGGGAGAGGGAATTGGGAGAAAAAAAAAAGACCTTATAGGCTCTTGTCAGTCTTTTGTAATGCTCTCTGAATGGCATGGATAGCTTTGCTTGAGTCTTGAAAGAGGAATAAGATAACTTGGCTTGCTTTTCAAAAGTATTAATCACACCAGTGCATTATTTTGGTAACCTAGGTGAGAGGTGATGGTGGCTGGAGAGACAGCATTGGAGGTGGAAGTAAGTGTTCAGACTCTGGCACATTTGATGTTAGAACCAGTAGAGTCTCCTGGTGTACTATATGTGTTACTGGTAAGAAAAGTTAGAACAAAAGTTATGGTTATGTTTTAGGGTTTGACTAAGCTTAAGTTGTCATGAGCAGAAGTGTGGGAAGCATCAATGATGGAGACCATTTTAGATATACTTGGTATGTTGGAGAAGCAGAATAAGTTTGGAGTTCCAAGATGCCTGATTGGAGAAGCATTTGGGATTTTCTAGCATTTAAATAGTGTATAATGCCTGAGATTGGTTGAAATCTCCAAAGAGTAAGTGTATATAGAGAAGAGGTGAGGTACAAGGACAGAACCCAGGAGCACTATGACATTTAGAGGTTGGGTGGAAAAATAGAAACCATTCAAGGAGACCAACACACACTTCCAGGGGAGGTAGGGGGTAACTTAGGAGAGTGAAATACAGCAGAAACCAATGATGCTTCAGGAGGAATGGTTAGAGGAGCCTGGTGCTTCAAAATGACAAGTATAATGAAGCTGACAACTGACTGTGCGCATGACAAAGGAAGGCCATGGAGACTTGATGAGACTGTAGACAAGAGATGGTGGATGCAATCACATGCACTAGACTACATATAAAAGACACTTAACAGAGGAAACTGGAAACTGTAAATATAGGTTCTTCAAGGATTATTTTGTGCAAAGGGAACAGAAAAAATGAAGGCAGTAGGTAAAGATGAGCTTGAAGTAAATAGCACATTTGCAGGCCAAGACAAATGACTTAAGAGACACAAATTAGTGATGTTGGAGAGAGAGAGAATACAGCAATTACATTATTTTTAAAGGAATATACAGAGGTCAAAGATGTGAATTAGGCTCTGGATCACTGAAATGGCAAAAAGTGTTTTGAAAATCTCTTCTGATTGCTTTAGTTTTCTCCTGGGTGAAAGCAAAACCATCAGCTGCGTAAGAGTGGAGAAGAGCCAATAGAGGTTGTTGATGAGAAAACGTGAAACGTTAAGACAAACAGATGAGTAGATGAGCTAGCAGGGTATTGGGATCATCTGTGTTTCAAATGCAGAGTAGCCAATACTGTCTTCTTCATTGACACAGCAAAGGCTCAGAACAAGTAAAGAGGGTTTAATCAGAGTTGGAGAAGGTTATCCAGCAGATTTAATAAAAAATAACATGGCAAAGCAATTATATTAAGGGAACATGGAGCTTAAAGCTAGCAGAAGCAGAGAAGACAGGAGATAATCACAATTAGGGACAGTTGGGGAAAAGATAAGAAGACTGGGGAGTTGAATGCCTCAGCATCATCAAACATTAGTGGAAATAAAGTTAGGAGTTATATGGTTAAAGGGAGGGCTGTGATGTAGGATGAAATGGGATGTGGAGTACTTCTCTGTTGATGTAAATCTCCCTGTTTGTCAAAAGAGGTCTGGGTCACTTCTCACCACAGCCTTGCTGCAGGTCAGCCTCGCTTTTGAGAGTCCAACCCTTCTCTGAAAGATCCATCAGTAACTTCTAAAACCCTTCCAGTCCATCGTTGAGTGCAGATAGTGAGCAGGAGCCTTTTATTTTATTTTATTTTATTTTATTTTATTTTATTTTATTTTATTTTATTTGACCCATGTGTTTGTCCTTGTCCTGTTTTCTTTAGGTAGGCTGTTTGAGACTGGGTTCTATAGTGATATTCTATCATCAGCTGAAGGTTCATAATGAACCCCACCCCCTTGCTCTGTGCAGGCTCTATCAAAAGAAGAACTCTTCCCACTTCTAGAAGAGAAGAATTTAAGTATGTTCACCATCAAGAAATAGTAAAATATAAGGTGGCAGATCAGTGTATCTGATGTGATATCTACCCAATGCATACACAAATTAAAACACTTCACTGTGCCTCAGAAATAGGTATAAAATATATTCCAATCCAAAAAGAAGAGAAAGCTTTGCACAGTGGCAGTATTGTAGCCAATGAGGTTTATCCAAGGTGCGATTATTGCTGGTAGAAAAGAAGAGGAAAAGAATAGCACCTACTTCTGACACTTTGGTTCTCGAGAAGTGCCAGTGGCTGCCTTCCCTTAGCAGTTCTCAAGCTCCTGCTTTCCACTTTATCCAGTTGAGTTGATTCACTCATAGGCTTCTCTATCTCTTATGCAACTGTACTCTTGGGTCCCTCTTTTGTCTATATCAGGCCCGTATTCCAAACTTTCTAGTAGCACACCTACCTGAATGTCCTCCAGGCATGTCACACATAGAAGAAAGCCATCAGTCTACCTTTCCCCTCTGCATTATGCCTGTTAGCTTCCAATATCTGTACTGAACTAATCATCCAGCCCCAGGGGTCTGGAGTTCTTCCCTACTCAACCCTTTCCTTTGCTTATTACTTTCTTAATACGTCCTGTCTATTCTAGTCCAGTCATGTGCTTTCTATCCCTCCTGCCCCTGCATTGGCTGTATCTATCACATCTTTTCTCAGTCTCAAGCCCCACTAGCACTGCATGGCTACTTGATGTTTCCTTCTATAAAAGTCTGTTCATCTAACTTCCCTGATCACATATCTGGACCGGTCTTTCCTTTTCTGTGAAATAAAATCCAAACTCTTTAGGATGTCACAATCAAAGTCCAGCTAATGTCTTCTACTTTAGTACACACAGTCCTCTCCATCCAAAGTGCCAAATAATGCATACTTAATGCAGACAATCTGGAAGGCACAGAAGCAAAGAGAGATGAGAACAAAATTATTCATAATTCCACCACCAAGAGGTGATTAGTGTTAACACTTTAGTATATACATCCTGTCAAAATATTTTTATAACTGCACACATACATGTTTTTACTTTGTACAAAGCATTTCTCCTATTGGTCTCTATTAATAATTGAATTTTAATTTACCTACCCTTTCTCATATATACAGCATCTCTTAACCTGCTTAACTAATCACATGTCATTTTAGGCCTAAATTTTCCTTTCTCATATCCCATCTGGTCTTTACATGTGCTCTCTGCATCTCATCAAGAAGTAGCTCACTGTTTTAATGACATTGTTGTCTCCATGTGCTTTTCTTTCTCAGTCTTACTATATACACTGGCCCAGATGCTCCTCTCCCTGGTGCCCTCCACAGAAGGGGAAGCTCCTATTTATATTTGAAGGCTCTATTTTAAATGCTGTCTTATACACATTGTCTGCTGGCCCAGGCTGGGTTAATCCTCCCTCTGTAATTCCAGTGTTGTGTGTACCCTTTCCTGGAGCACTTGGCCCGCTATCAGGGGCTGTTGCTTTGCATGAGACTTTCTGAGTCTCAGAGCTTGGAGAGGAGAGGGACTTATGTTTATTTCAGCTTGGGCAAATTGCTCATCTCTGTCAAGTTTGTTGTACTAGTGAGTGAAGGATTTTGGTATTCCCTGAAAAAAAGTACTTCTTCCAATTGAAAGAGAAAGAATGCAGGATGGTAGTAATTGGAAGACAAGAAAAATTATCACCACCAACAAATGAATCAAGAGGATGTTGCTGTTTGGAGGAGAGCAAATAGCAGCCTGCAATCTTCTGACCCGATGGATTAAAGCTTGTGAACACATGCGTCTTTATTGTTAGCACTCTGTCTAAGCTCCACCCCACAGTTTCCTGGCAATAATCAGGTATGCTCCTCCCCACAATTACCTGTCAATAGCCAGGTAGGCCTGACCCACTCTAAAAGGGGCTGCTTGCCTCTCTCTCTCTCTCTCTCTCTCTCTCTCTCTCTCTCTCTCTCTCTCTCTCTCTCTCTCTCTCTCTCTCTGCCTTTCTCTGCCTCTACTACCCTCTTATGCCCTCCCCATGCCCTGATTAAACTCTATTCTATGCTATACTGTCATGTGCTTGGACCCTCATGGGGAAGGGGTGCCTTGGCATGGGCCCGATGAGATATCTTCTTCCCCCATACCATAGAACATATCCCTTCTCTCTTTTATCTTCTTATAAACAGATCACTTATGGATGTCTTAAAATGTTCTGTGTTTGAGTGAAGAAATAAAAGATAGTTGCTAAAAATACAGAACAGTATACATTTGTGAAAAGAATTTAGCAAGAGAATAGAGTCCCCACCTCCCTCTTTGGAAATGGTCTTATTGGTCCGTGTGACACAACATTAATATATCTCTAAGCACTTGCACCAGGTGAGTTATGCAACTGAAACTTACTAGTGAAATTATTACAGTAGATATTTACTTCTGTTCATGTTTAGCATACATGCTAGTGACAGGATTTGTGCTTCTTTATATATGAGAGGTCTATCTTAAAAATAGTAACAAATAGTGCCATTGGTATTCATCACTCAGCAGAGTTTTACAATGCTGTTGTACAGAGTAGTAGCTTATTGTGATGTATATTTGTATTGAAAACATAAATGTATAATAAACGAGACAAACATGCTATAAAATATTTCCACTAGTTACCCACACTAGCTTTAGCATTCCGTTTTTGATACAAATCAGCTGCCTGGTGGAGGCTGAGGTCTAACCCAAAGGCCATAAACTGACAACAGGAAAACACAGATAAGTCTATCCTTCTGCTTTGCCACTTGGCAGCCTTTTAAATTTGCACACAAAGATTAATTTCTCAGGACAACAATTTTATTTCTGAAAAAAAAAGGTGGGGGATGGATAACATTTGTTTCACAGTGTATTATTTTTGCCTCTGTTGCTGTGATAACACTGACCAAAACCTATTTGGGGGAAAGGGGTGTAGTTCATTTGACAAGTCATTGTCCATTAGTGAATGAAGCCAGGATAGGAGTCCAAGCAGGAACTTGGAGGCAGCGACTGAAGCAGATCCACAGAGAAGTGCTACTTACTGGCTTGCTTCTAGATGTGTTCAGCTACTTTTCTTTACACCTCCTTTATCAGTTAGCAACCCCCCAAATTTCCTAGAGACATGTGCACAGATGAATCTGATGGAAGCAACTCCTCAACTGAGGGGCCTTCTCCCCAGATGTGTCAAGTTGACAACCAAGCTTAGCCATCACACACAAGTGGTTGACAGGATTAAATAAACAGTGTATATAAAATGCCAGGCTATTAAATGTCCAATTCAGCATATGAAAGCTATCAAGATTTCAGAGTAAACAAAATGAACAGATATATAGTTCCGAAGTCACTCGATTGTTTGTTAAGTAAATCATGTGCTTCTTTTTATTCACATTCAACATTGCATTATGAGTGGGTTTTGCTAAAATTGTTTTATTAAGATGTTAAAGGCAATTTATCAATTTTCACATTCACAATGATACCTGTTTATGAATATTGCTTACACCTCTATCTATTTATGGTTTATCCAATGCTGTAACCCAAGCATTCCTACTTGGACTGTACCAAGACATACTTTATTTAAATGGACTGGAAATAATTTGTCAAGAGTGCTTGTATCATAGACTAAGCCAGAAATCAATAAGAAACACGATGAGTCTGCAGGCGTGGGGGTGTGAGTACTCAGGCACCAAAGTGGGAAGAGAGACTGTAGAGACAGAGACAGAGACAGAGACAGAGAGACACAGAGACAGAGAGAGTGACAGAGAGAAAGACAGAGAGACAGAGAGACAGAGACAGAGAGACACAGAGACAAAGAGACTGACAGAGAGAGAGACAGAGAGACAGAGAGACAGAGACAGAGAGACACAGAGACACAGAGACAAAGAGACTGACAGAGAGAGACAGAGATACAGAGAGACAGAGAGACAGAGAGACAGAGACAGAGACAGAGACAGAGACAGAGACAGAGACAGAGACAGAGACAGAGACAGAGACAGAGACAGAGACAGAGACAGAGACAGAGAGAGGATCAGGGAAGAGTGTGCTCACAGAGGCAGGATATATACTTTGAGTGGGTGCAGGTCAGATAAAGAGGCAACAGCGACAGAGAAAGTGATGGGTAAGGTAAATTTGGTAATGGTCTTTGGGAAGTGGCATTGTTCTTCTACTATGTAGATTGAATGTTAAAAAGAGTTCGTTCTAAACACTATTTATACAGCAGTAAATATAACAGACAGGCTGTTTTATGCTGTGGTTAAAAAATATCTTTGTATTCTTTATAGTTACAGTTTTAAGTTAAAAAGCATTTAATTATTTCTAAAAATAGAGGAATATAAAGAAGAAAAATAGCTTTGCTTTCATAACATAACTACTGATAATTTGCCTAATTTCTCTCTAATCTTCTTAAATGTATGTAGGCCTTCATTTCTCTGTTTTTAAAATTTTATTATTTTTTTTACTTATTCTCTTTACATCCTGCTCACTGCCCCCCTCCTGGTCACCCCCTCCCACAATCCTACCCCCATCCCCAATCCCACATCCCCTTTTCTAAGCAGGTGCCCCCGGTATAAAAAATAGAAACTATAGTTGTTACCATTATAACTATAATTCACACACACACACACACACACACACACACACACACACACACATTTATGTGGCCTGCCTTTTTTTTAACTACTTAATATTTTATGATGGTTTGTTTAACTGCTTTGAGAGGCCAGAATTGAATTCTTTCAGAAATCTTGGCTTAGAGAACTTGGAAAAACTGGTTCTCGGTCGTTTTAAACTAAACACAATGGAAGGCCCAGAATGTTAGTAATGACATGTTTGTTTTAGGAGCTGTTGACAGGTACTGTGGTGTCCACATGGGTTTCAAGGACAGGGATAAATTGCTATAAGTGGGACTCAGGCAGTTGCCTGTGACTGGGGAAACAGGAAGCCCTCTCTCCTTGCTGGTAGGTGTTCTTCATTCTTGTCTTAGCAGCAGGCTGGCTTCTCTGTTTCCTTGCCCAAATGGTCAAAAATAGTCACTGCCACCACTTTTAGTGTTTATGTGTCCTCTATTCAAGAGCATAGACAGATTGAGCAAGAATCTCTTCTAAATCCAGATTCCTGGGAAAAGCCACTCTTTGTTCCAAGTTATGGCACATACATACTCTAACTGATATTGATTGTGTTAGGGCAGACTTACCTCATCCAGGCTACCAGACTGACCTGCAGCATCACTGATGTGGGGAGCAAGAGAGCTTTTAGGAAAAAGGATCATCAGTTAACCAAAAAGTCATCTTGACAGCAATTTGTTTCACAGGGCTTTGTATGCATTTGTTTTTATTAAAGCATAGACTTTAATCCCGATTCAATCTCAAACTGGATATTCAGCTCAGACAGGTAAGGTTTCTGCCATGCAGTCACATGGACCACATAGAGTTTTGATCTCTAGAACCCATGTAAAGCTAGGTGTGCATGTGCTTGTAATTTCAGATTTGGAGAGGCAGATAATAAGCAAATGCTCGGGGCTCACTGCCCAGCCCGTGAACTCCAAGTCAAGGAGAGACCTTGTTTCACAAAACAAGGTCGACAGTGCCCGGGGAAGGAATTGAGAATAGTTTCTAGCTTCTACATACAGACATATGTATGAAGACCCCTTCTTCTTCCCCAAGTTTCAATATGTTCTTCTGGTCCTGATAGCCTTTTAACACTGATCTAGATTATATTTAGTGATGCTATAGAGACTGTCCAATCCTACAAACTTGGAAAGTGCAGGTTTCTGCTGTGAGTGAAGTTTTTGTGGAGTTTGCACATTGGCACTGCAGGATGTTTATGAAGCTTTATTGAGGTTCACTGATTAAATCAAGTTTTGAAGACATATTTTTTTTTCTAGGTCAGAGAGGGTAACACACCAGTGCCTTCAGACTCGGTGTACTGTAATCAAGGATGACATTTAACATTGTATATTTTAAACAGGGGTTGAAAATTCCAGTCTTCTGCAGCCTGGGGTTTGCTAATTTTAGACTTGGGCCAGAGCCAAGATGGCCCCAGTGAGGTGTCAATAATGTTTTCCTGGTCTTGAAAACTGGACACACAAAGTAAGATTTATTTTTGCCTTAGTAAAGATGAGGACCCCGAGGCTGTCAGAGCATTCATGTTTTATTGTAGCACCTTAGCACACATGTTTGGTGTCTGTCTTGAGGTTTTTTTACAGCTGTGCTTAATTCTAGGCATTTCATAGGAAAGATTCAGACCCAGTGAAGTTAGGAATTACTTGAAGCACCACCATCTCTGCTTGGAGTCAGAGTGGCAGGTTCTATAAAAGAGGAATGCATGCCTGAAATTGGATCATTAGAATTGTCAACATCTTTTAAGAACACAAATATTTCAAAGTTGAGGATTTAGTTTTCAATTATTTAACATGAAGTGGATACTGCCCAGTTTGATCTTTCTGATCCACATCATACTGGTAGCCACAGTCATTTAAAATAATGTGTTATTGTTATTATTTTAGAAAGTGTTTTGCTATATAGCTCAGGCTGACCTAGAATTTGCAATTCTCCTGTTTCCACCTTCTAAGACAGGCTACAGGTATGTGTCACCATCACGCCCGTCTAACGGTGATCTTTCGAGAGCCTTAATTGGGTCTTACCATTCCTCTGGTTAAGGTCATCAGTGGTGTAGCAATTTCAATGAGAATGTCCCTCATAGGTTCAGATATTTGAATACTTGGCTCCCAGTTAGACTTTGGAGAGGTTTTAGATGTGTGAAGTTGCGTATGGAATTATGGTACCAGAGGTAGGCTTTGAACACCTAAAGCCTCTAGCCACTTCCTCTTGCTCTCTGTTCTCTGCCTGCATTTGAAGAGCCCTCAGCTTCCTTCGGCTGCCTTGCCTGCTGCTTACTGACGTGCCTCCTGCACTGAAAGACTCTTACCCTTCTGAAACCATTGTCAGAATAAACTCTTTCTTCTGTAAGTCGCCTTGGTCACGGTGTTTTAATACAACAACAGAAGAGTAATGTTTACAAGTGGTTCCTGAAACTCTTCAGAAAACTGTGATATTCTTAACCCAGGCTACAAAGTCCTAAGTAGACGTCTCTTCAGCTGACCCGACTCCTCCTTGCTCTCCTTATGCTGGGTCACCTTGGTACAGGCTCTAGAACCTTCCATGTCTCAGACTGACAGATCCTTCCTTCTCTCTACCTGGGGCGGTACTCCTCCTCACTTTCCAGGTCTTATATTAAGTGTCATCACCTCAGAAAAGGGCTTTTCCACTCTGCACTTCAATCTTCTCATGTGCCTTGCCTCTAGAGCACTTACTGCAGGCTGCAATTACAGGTTATGTGCATTTTGCGACTGTTTAATGTGTTCCCTGCCTGATAGGCTCTTAGTCCCCTCAGGGTAAGGATGGGCCCATTTGCTCAGTATTGTGTGTCTAGCACAGAGAACAGTACATGTATACTTTCTAAATTGTGTTGAATGAGCTTTGTTAAAAATTCAAATAGACTTAACCAACCTTTTTATTTGCGATATCGTCAAGTGTACAGAGAAGTTATGAATTTAGTACAGAGCTTTGCTCTGTTCTACACACTTATACTTGTGCACTGTGAATATGACATCACTGTTACACATGTCAACACTATTAAACTAATATTGGTATTTTGGTATTAATTAAGCCCTGTGTTTTATTTGGCTTGTACCAGTTTTTCTACTCATCCTCTCTTTTCTTCCTGGAAAGAAAGACGTCTTACCACATTCACTTGTCCTTTGTCTCACCTAGGATTTAACACATTGCATTCAAAAAGGCAATTATCATTGCAAACTATCCAGGTGAACTTGCTGGATAGTGTATAGCTTGGGTTGGATTAGATTTTAAAATTTAACTACTAGTTTTCAAGATGATGTAGAAGTAAAGTCATATTAGAAAGAATCCGTGATATGACATGAGGTAGCATCTCAGACATTTTCTACCATGTAGAACATTTCAACTGTTTAATATTTGAAACAACACAGAAATATTTGAAAATATAAGTAAATCTGTGAGTCAATAATTCATTTCAAATGCACACATTATATATATGTCGATTTTTATTCAGTTTATTTTATTGTGTGGAAATTTTTACTTCCGCGAGCAGATTATTAAAATATGATTCCATTGAATTTTATTGGCTTTTTAGACTCTATTATTATGTATGAAACACATATATTTTATACATAATACATGTATTACATAATACATATATTGTAGAATATATGTATTATACCTAATATATATTATCTAGAAATTGAAATAGCTCAAATTTGTTAATTTAAAAAGAACCTGTTTTATTCAAAAGGTGATTTTAGTGAGAAAATGTCAGTAGTTTGAACACAATAACTTTGGAGTGGTCCAAGCACTGTGACCTGCAGCCCACCTTTGATAGTCATCTGTCTTCCATCTAATGAAACCCTAACAACTTCTAAAAGTGACTCATAAGGACATAAGGTAACAAATTAAATTAGAAATCTCACAGCTTATTTTGCAGGAAAAGACCTCAGCAAACACCGGATTTCCCAAAGCCCCTCAAAGTGAATGAGTCACATACATTTCATTAACGCTCAAGTCAATGAAATTGTTATTGAGCAAAGTTCTGTACCAACTATGCCATCTTTATTAGCAGGGATGGTGCGATCGATTCATGTCTCAAAGTTGAGGTCATTTAAGTGCCATTAGCATTCAAACATACGACAACACATCCAGGCAGCTTCATTGTCTTTTCCTTCAGAGACATGCTATGACACATTTCTATTTCTGGACCTCATTTTTCCTTGGAATGTATCTCAAAAAGAATTTGTGGTTTTCAGCTACCTTATAATGGTCACTGTAAGGCTCTGAGTGAAGAAATGCATTCACTTCCTAACCATCCAGCAAGCAAAGTCAATGGTGAATGTTCTTCTTGTTAAATTTTGCTAGGAGTGGGTCTCCCTGCTATTAGAAAGGTAATACAAACATCTTCCTAAACATCATCTAAAACTTCAAACCATGGTTTCTATAAACACAACAGCCTCCTGGTAGTTAACGAGAGTCCTATACTACTCTTATACTTGATCTCTATATACTTCATCTTTATAAAATCCTATATGTTTCTTGCTTTTAAAAGCATCTGGAGAAGGTAATGATTGAAATCCTGATTCTGATAGAGCTGACTTGGAAAACAATGGAGAGGGTTTCTTGTGAGGTCATTGGCTGTATTTCTGGTGCTCCTCCATGCTGATGCTTAAGGTGGTAGTAAGTTGCATTGACGTGTAAGGATAGCTTCATCTCTGAAGGAGCACAACCTATATTTCAAACCTATATAACAAGATACGGTTTTGCTTGGCATTGCAACTTTTTCTGTTTCCCAAAAGGCTCACAGACTACTTCCTTCAAACATTCTGGGAACATTCACAGAAAATCTAGACATAAAGGCTTTGTGAGGAACTCAGTTTTGCTGGGGAAAAAATAGAAGCTGCTGATATCTCTAATATTTATGTCAAAATTAATGTAAATGAGTGTATTTGAGGAGAGGATTTTATTTGATAAAGGTATTGATTGATAAAGGTATTGGTTCCATTTTTATCCCCTGTTCTCACCACGGACTAGTCTATTGTCCTTTTCCAAGTCACACTGACTCCCAATGTTTCTTCTCATGATGAATAGTTGTACTACTTAGCAACCAGTCTGAATGCTTATGTTGCAAGTACAAGGAACTCAACTCACACTGGGTAAGCAATAAAGAAACTTGCTCTCTTGGATCATAGGAAGTTGCAAATTGATATGTTTCTGACCTGGTAGCTGTTGCTATAAGGAAGTAGTCAGACTCTAAATCTTTCCTCTCTTATTTACCTTATTTCTGTGCTGTATTTTGCAAAAGATTTGTTCATTTCAAGCCTATTAATTTTCTTACTTAATGTTTCACTAAAGTTTTGATAACTCTCTTTTATTTTATGAATATTTCTTTTAAAATGAGGCCTACTATTCTTTTGATGGGTATAACATATGCCTATTTTCCCAATGATATAAGTACATTTTTTAAAGTTTTCTCCAAATTACATTAAACAGAAACAGTCAGGGGTATAAAGACTGGACTGTTTAAAAAACAGATTAAAAATAATAAGTAAATAAATAAAATAAGTCTATCATCATTAGAAATCTTGGAAATGTTTGGCGTTTGTTTGTTTGTTTAACTGCTTATATTCTATATTAAAGATCCAAAAACTATTTGGAATCCATGACAATGTAGGGTGAGTTTTATCATAACCATGACAAAATCATCTAGGAGATCAACTTAAAGGAAAAAAATATTTATTTTGGTTTGCAGTTTTGGAGGAGTCTACTCATGGTTGCTTGGGGTGGCACACTTGGTTAGAACAGTATGGTAGCAAAAGGCTACCATAGGTAGGAAAAAAAAGGTTTTTATTTTGTGGTGGACAGTGAGCAGAGAGAAGGTTTTATAGGAAGAGGCCATATGACCATATATGGCTCCAGGGCGTGCTTTTGGTGGTCTACTTTCTCCAAGGAGGTCCCTTGGGATCCAAATTCCATTGACTAGGTCACAGCTTTCCATACCAAACATATCAGCTGATACCCAAGCCCTGAATGCAGGATAAGGAACATCTCATAATTAAACCATAACAGTTGGTGGTCAAGAACTAAGAAGAGTTCTTGATGTTTCCCTTCTTTTAAGGTACTGTGTCTGCATGCTAAGGTTTCAAGTATTCTAACAAATATGCCGAGCTCCTGGATCAGAGCCCAAGGACCTTATCCCTCACAGTACAGCAAACAGCATGGCCTTATGTTCACCTTCCCCTTAACTCACACCAAGTTCCACAAATACAATATGGATAAAACAGTAGACTCTACATGTTGTCGACTTGTTTCACAGCTAAAAATTCTGAGCTCGGCAAATCTCAGTAACTTATAATGACCTTCAGGCAAACCTATCCAGACTTTGAGAACTTTGGGTAATATCTTTGTTTGGGTTTTTTGTTTGTTTCTTTCTGTGAGCAAACTCTCTGACCAAAAGCAACCTGAGTTGGAAATGTGGAAAGGGTTTGAGAGAGAGAGAGAGAGAGAGAGAGAGAGAGAGAGAAAGAGAGAGAGAGAGAGAGTGTGTGTGTGTGTGTGTGTGTGTGTGTGTGTGTGTGTGTGTGTGTGTGTGAGGGAAATCAGGGCAGGAGGTCAAAACAGGAACCTAGAAGCATGACCCTAAGTGGAGACCATGGAGTAACACTACTTACTGGCTTGTTTCCCCAGCTTGCTTAGCTACTTCCTTATACAACCCAGGATTTCCTGACCAGATATGTCAGGTTGACAACTCAAGGTAATTGTGACAGGTAACAAACTTCCCTTCTTTACTACATGGAACTTTGGGGTTTTGTTTGTTTGTTTGGGTTTCGTTTTGCTTTGCTTGCTTTTTGTTTGCTTTTAACCTTCCAAACCTGTGCATTGAATAAGCTCTTGAGAAGATGTGCAGAACCAACATCGTCCCTTGCACAGGATGTGTAGGAGTGTAAGAGAGGTCATGGTTCCCAATGGATACCTGTCTACTAGGAACTTATTGTTCAATGATTGGGCTTTTTTGACTATTCAGCATCACTTCATTAAGATTTGTTCTCTTGGATCACAGAAGGTTTTCTAAATCTCCCGATGACCCACATTCTGTGAGATGAATTGGAAAGAAACTTGCATGTCCCAGTGAACAGTGTATATAGTTTCTTTTAATTCTTCTATGCTTTTAATATACTGCTCCAATCTTCACTCATACATGGTGTCCTTGTAGTCTTATGCTTGAAAATCCATGGAGAACCAAGCTGTTGTATTGACCACACAAAAGGGAGATCAGTCAGTTCAGTGCTGTGCAGAATTAGGGTTGGGGTTAAGAAGCCATCAGTTATACCAGATCGGCTTAGCTACAAACACCACTTCCATTTGCTATGAGCAGGAACTAGGACCACAATTCTGAGGCAAAGTGTGGATACCATGATTCTTCTTAGAAGGGGGAACAATATGCCTATGGAAGGAGTTACAGAAACAAAGTTCAGAGCAGAGACTGAAGGAATGACCATCCCAAGACTGCCCCACCTGGGGATCCACCCCATTAACAACCACCAAACCCAGACACTATTGTGGATGCCAACAAGAGCTTGTTGACAGAAGCCTTATATAACTGTCTCCTGAGAGGCTCTGCCAGTGCCTGACTAATACAGAAATGGATGCTCACATCCATCCATTGAACAGAGCACAGAGTCCCCAATGAAGGAGCTAGAGAAAGTACCCAGGGAGCTGAAGGGGATTGCAGCCCCATAGGAGGAACAACAATATGAACTAGCTAGTACCCCCAGAGCTCCCTGGGACTAAACCACCAATCAGAGAAAACACATGGTGGAACTCATGGCTCTAGTGCATATGTAACAGAGGATGGCCTAGTCAGTCATCAATGGGAGGAGAGGCCCTTGGTCCTATGAAGGTTCTTTGCCCCAGTATAGGGGAATATCAGGGCCAGGAAGCAGGAGTGGGTGGGTTGGGGAGCAGGGGGACAGAGAGGGTATAGGGGAAACTAGGAAAGGAGATAATATTTGAAATGTAAATAAAGAAAATGCCGAATAAAAAAATAAAAATAAAAGAAGGGGGAGACAAAAAGAAAATCTTTGTTGTAAAAAGAACGAATTTCCATGTTGTTTCCCCACTGCTTATGTTTCAGTTTTCTCAACCTGCCAAGACATTTCTTAATTTTGGCTTCTAAAATTGCATAACCATATTCTCTCTTGATTCTCTTATTCTTACAAATTTATGCCTTTAAAATTCATTTATTGAAATTTTAGTGGGATCTCCTAAATGAGGAATTTAGATGGATGTATTATTCAATCTGCTATCTTTCCCAGAAAGGATTATGATACTTTCTGTTTCTTTGAAATTTTCTGACTTGAATTAGACTTTTTTATGAACCAAAATAAATAGCCTATTGTTAGTGGCAGAGTACAATATCTCTATTTCCTCTCAGTGGGAAGCTGTTTTAGATATCACAACATGAGAGCAAATAATATTATATTGTCTCTTGATCTGAATGTTGGTTACACAGATGTATTTACAAAAATGTCATTGAGCTGTACTATTAAGGTCTATGCTCATTTCTCTATACAGGACATATCTCCATATACATTTTGCTTTAAAAATTGCATCTTGCAGTCAAATGTGATGACATATGCCTCTAATACCAACATTAAGGAGGCAGAAGCAGGTGGCTCTCTACAAATTTGAGTCCAGCTTGGTCTATATAGTCTACATAGACATTGCCAGGCCAGCCAAGAGCTATGGAGTGAAACTTTGTCTGAAAATTAAAAATAACTGTACCTCACATAATTATATATCATAGTATGCTGGCCCATTTTACCTTTGTTTACAACAAGAGTGAAATACAAGTGAACTTGACATAATAAAGTCCTTTTTTAACATTGCAAATTAACAAGACATAAAGGATTACTTTTATGTACATTCTCAGTTCCCTAATCTTTAAATATATCTCTTAGCCCTTACTGCTATGAAACAAAAGATTCTCCAATGCTTCATTTCATATTCAAAACACCTTGGACTTAAAAATATCCCTTGTTTCCAATGCATTCTGTCCTGGTTCAAACAAATTCTTATAGAGGAGACCCAGGTCTTAGTACTTCTTAAAGCTCTCTCAAGAGATACTAGTGAATAGCAACGCCATGGTCAGAGACTAGGATTGTGTTCCTCAACTACCTGGTTCTACACTAACAAGCTTATATTCTAAATTTCCAACTTATCATAGATCAAATGTCTGGGGAAAAATCAATAAAAGTTAATATTTGGAAACAGAACCACACACTGAATTGTCATGGTGTTATAGTAGTGTTGAGTTGCTGTATTGGTTTCTCAGTATTTACTTTCATGGACTTTTTTTATATTTCTATATTTACCATAGATTAGTAACAGCTGGCATCCAGGACCAGTCTGCAGGTCACTGGATAAGAAAGTACCTCTCCGTTTGCCAGTCACAGCAGGGTTTCTATATCTTCTCCTCTCTAAGGGAAAGAATCATTGTGTAGACTCAGGCAGATAGGGGTTGGGTCAGTAGTGTGTATTTCTACATAATCTACCTGCCCTCCCCACACGCATATCACCTGCACTTGGATTCATCCTAAATGTCAGAGCATGTGATGAAAACCACTGTGAATAACTAACCCTTGCATTCATTTGAGAGTTCTCAGGTACTGTGTTTCATCATCTAGAATGATGTAAGAAACACTCTTAAATTTTTTACCATTTGTTTATGTGCCTATGTGTGTACCTATGCATGTTTGTGCAGGAGTCTGTGGGGGCAAGAGTGTTGGATCCCTGGGGCTGGAGTTACCGGCACTTGTAAGCCACCTGATGTAGGTGCTGGGAACTGAACTCAGGTTCTCTGGGAAGAATAGCAGTCTTAGCCACTGGGCCATCATTTCAGTCCCTCAGGAAATATTCTTGACTATAAAAGCCATACTGTGAAATCATTTATATTTATAGTGGATCTAATGTATCTTCAAGGTTGGTATATAGGTTTCGGGGAAAATCCATATGACTTCCACTCAGAGGCCAGTGGGCTGCTTGTTGCTTATGCAAGAGTAAAAGAAAGGAAGTGGGAACCAACAAGCAGCTTGCCCTAGAAAGCAGCTCCACTATTTGCCAATGGGGAAGGTATCGCATCAGCTATGTGGAACATGGATTAGATATCGAGAATTAGAACTGGTGGGATCTGCATCTGAGGAAGAGTTCAGAATGAGGTAGGTATATGCTCTGATTTGGACATGTGATCTCAGTGTTTAATTGAAATAGCTTAACTGCTTGTCTTCCTCTAAGTTTTCCATATTTACTGCCAAAGACAGACATGAGGTAGCCACTTCAAATAGAACGGCACACTGGGGAAACAAAATTTGCTACAAACATTGTAAGTTACACTCTCTGTCCCTATGTGGTTTTTAGTAAAGCAGTCTTCCGTGACTTTATTACTGCTTTTGATTTCTGTTACATTCCAATTATATTTGTTGGGAGCATAGGATGTACAGCTGCCTTCTTAATGTGGTTTAAGGCTCTTTTCTGAGAAGAACACAAAAATTAGGAAATCAGAAGACAAGCTCTGTTCCTTCGTGCTTAGATATCTATTCTGACCTGATGTAGTGACTTGATAAAGGACAGAAAATGAAGACATGGGTGCTCAATCCATCTTGAGACTTCTATCTTCTTTCAAGTTACATGCAGTATGTAAAGCTACTACATTCAAAACCCCAGTATACATGGCATCTGGCACAGAAAGCACATAGAATGCTTATCCAAGAAGAAAACCAGGAATTTGGAGATCTCCACTTATGTTGTGGTTTGAATAAAAATGCCCCCCCCATGAGCACATGGAGAGTGGCACTATTTGTAGGTGTGGCTTTGTTGGAGTGGGTGTGCCCTTAAAGATGGGCTTTGAGGTCTCATATGTTCAAGCCAGGCCCATCATATGTGGTAGTCTCTGCTTACACACTGTCATACTTCCTTCCATGTTGATAGTGGATTAAACCTCTGAAACTGTAAGTCAGACCCAATTAAATGTTTTCCTTTATAAAAGTTGCCTTGGTCTCTTCATAGTAATAGAAACCCTAACTAAGACAGTTTACACTATGAATGAATAGAAACCCTAACTAAGACAGCTTGCACTATGAATGAATAGCTAACATTCTCATAGCTTTTAACAGAACATTCATCCACCTATATAGGATACACAGTCATAATAGGATTATAATCAATATCAGGATGAAGTCTTTTCAGAGTAACTTTTGAGGACTGGATGAAGGTTGAATGTTTGTAAGGCCCTAACATGATGAAATGGCAAGAGTCTTAAAGTTACTATGTCACACAGGGGATTTAAGTTGTCTCAGCCATTGCTCTACGGCTGTGCCCGTTTAAACCATTATGGGCATAACACCCACAATTTCACAGCTGCTTTTCAAACTGCTACATTAGCATCCTGTGACATATGAGAAAATGGTGGCTCACAAAGGTTGCCTGGCTCGAAGGCTGTTGTCAAGTGTCAGGGTTAGAACTTGACCTCAGAGGAGGCTACCTCCCAAACATGTTCTCCTCTAGAGAAACCTGAATTGTCTAGAGAAAGAGCCCAAACTTCAAGTTTGTCTTTGGTAGAATGCAACACACATCTCTGGCAAAGTCTTATTCCAGGACCTAAGTACAAAGTCAGTCTTAAAGATTTTTATTACAAAATTAAGAGAAATATTCTAACTTAGGGAAAGTTCTGAGTAGAGATGAGCCATGACTCAGGGCAGTTCCACCCATTTCTCTTGTCTTCCTTCTTGTTGCTGTGCCTTGCTGGTAGTTTTAAGTGCAGTGGATTTTTTTTTTCTTCCTAACAATATCCAGACACTCCCAACTTTTGAATGAGTTGATTTAAGAAACAGGGAGATCTGGGCTTGTTCTCTGAGTACTTAACCAGGAAATAGCAAGCCCCTCTTCTGTACCCCTGGGACTAGCAGATTCCCTACTGATCCAAACAGAATTGTCTGTGGGTATTTCATTACCCACACACACATACACACCTGCCCAAGGAAGGAGAGGCTATAAAATAACAATATTTAACAATATTCAGTCCAAGTTATGGTAGGAAGCAAATAACCCCCCAAATTGAATTGGTTGGTTAGAGGAAAGATAGGGAGGGAACACTTCACTAAGCATGACTGTGTGGAAAGGACTGCCTGACAGTACCTATAGTAAAGGGCAGGTCACCCATAACCTTCCATGAATTTCTAGGGTTAATCTAGTTCCTGGTGATCTCAATAATAGCACTCTCTCCTTTATACCCCATTGCCTCCAGGTGCTCTCCATAGGCCAAACATCACAGAAGTCAGAGTAAGGAGTCTTGTAGTGGGAGCCTTCAACTTTTCAGCATCTAGGGTGTAAAGGAACGTGGGGCCGGCAGGGATTGGGTCTGGGGAGGCAAATACAACATCTCTAGCCCTCTAACAAGGAGAATCTCTTTAGGTTTAGCTGTTTTGACTCTCTAACCTATTTCAGAATGCCTTTTTATCAGAAAAACAATTTTTTTCATTTTTTATGAGTCCATAGATTAGGTAGTTTCTGAAAATGTAAGAATCACATGCAATACTCTTTAAATAAACATCATAGATATACTGTCAGCATGCAGTTTTCCACTAGATTTATAAAGTTTTTAACTTGATTATTTTTCTATCATTTTTCATATTCTCAGCACAGAATGGAGTATTTGTACTAGAGAGATAAAGGAGGGAAAACAGACAGAGAACTAATTTAATACAAAAATTATCTAGTGATGAATTTGCTTTAACCAGGAAATGGATTATTGTTTTTCTAAAATGTGATAAAGCAAAGCAATAGCTCAGTGTTTAAGAGCTATCCTCTGCTGAATTTCCAGATACCAAAAGGCCCAACATTCACCAGATAAAACTTTCTAAGTATTTAGCTGAAGATTTGTCCTACCTTTTCATCCTGTCTGTTGGAATAGACTCTGACACCAAGCTTTCAGAATAATGACAATATCTTGTACTATGTAGGAGCTCTCTGTCAGTCATCTGGCTTCAGTTTCATGGGTCTATAATCTCCAACACTGGGTTTGAGCATTCAATATTTGTCACCATTTGTACTTGACCATGGCTCACCGTATGAATTTTTGATCTTTAGGAAACTGGAATTTTTAGAATCATGAACAGACTGGTGTCTCCCAGTACTGTTCCATGTAAACCAAACAAACCTCTGGTTCCAAACTTGGCTGCTGAAGTACAGGCTCTGGCTTGGTTGTATTTGAACTAGTACCTCCTGTCTTAGGTATGGTTTCATTGCTGTGAAGAGACACCATGACCAACACAACTCTTACAAAGGAAAACTTTTAATTTGGGCTGGCTTACAGTTTCAGAGGTTCAGTCCATTATTATCATCACGAGAAGCAGAGCACATGCAGGCAGACTTGGTGCTGGAGAGGCCCAGAGTTCTACATCTTGACCTGAAGGCAGCCAGGGGGAGACTGTTTCCCACAGGCAACGAGGCGGAAAGTCTGGATCACACTGGCCAGGCTTGAGCATATATGTGAGACCTCAAAGCCCCATCTCCACAATGACACACTTCCTCTAACAAGTCTACAGCCCCTCTGAAAAGGCCACACCTCCTAATAGCACCACTTCCCATGGGCCAAGCATATTCAATCCATCACACCTTCCAAACTTTAATGCTGATGGGTAGATTTGGGTTTCCCTACTCCACTTCCACCAGGTCTGTGTTGGCTCCTTGTCTTTTACTCTTGAGGCTGATAATTTGTCTTCATTCCTGATCCAGTTATTCACAGTGACTACACGCCTATGAAAACCTTTTCTCCTTTGCCTGGTACTGGCGATTTTCCATATACTTCTCTTTCTTACATTTTATAATTAGCTTGCATCATCTGATGCTCAGATATCCCAATAATTTGTGGTATATGTACTGTTATTAAGAACTTAACTTTGACATAATTTTAAAGTTCTGTAATAAATATAATTGCTAAATTGTGGATGAGCCCCTGTGAAACAATGTATTTTTGTCTCTTGTTTAACCAGTTTCTGAGTTAGATTTCATTTTAAAAATATAGATATAAAGTGAAAAAAAAATTAAGTAGTGACCTTTATCTAAGGATATACTCGTGGTTTGCTGTGCATTGTTCTGAGGCCCTTCAGAAGATTCTTTAGTTTCTCAATGGCAGCCATTATCCTTAAAAAAAAAAAAAGATTAATAACCACAGGCTTAAAATGACCTTCTAGGGAAGGACCCATGGCCATCTCAGTTGCAAACATTTGTTCTTTTGAATTGTTTGGTATTCTAGAAGTGCATTGAAAATTAATCCATATCAAATGACATTTTGGTGATCCTTAGGAGCAAGCAGTTTCTGCTTAGGGATCTATGAGGAGATAATCTAATGGATCCTCTTCAGCATCTTGAAAGGAACAAAGAAACTGAGATTCGTAGAGCCTGGACTTCGGGAATAGGCCATAGCTTATTTCCTAGGACATCGTTGGTATGTTTTCATCACTCAAGCCTACACTTTAAAACCCTCTCTAGAAAACCTGATTTTCTGATAGCAAAATATTTGTTTATTTTCTGTTCCACAAAGCTTGTTGTTCATCCCATTTTCAGCCTCTACAGTGTAGTCTTGGAGATAAACTTTATCTTTTAGAACTCTAAAATCCATGCCCTCCTTTTGAGAATTTGGATATTGGTTCATATTGTGTGTGTCTGAGAGCACAATGCCTGACTTAGGGACAATGGTCAATCACATAGCCAATGAATTACTGGATATTCTTTGTTTGGATATTATTCAATCTAGTGGAGCAGCCATAAAGAACACTTATATTAGATCAGAAAACTCCTGGGTTTGAGTTTTGACTTTCTAGTCTTGCTTTGTACCTTTAAAATTGAGAATATTAAACATTCTTCCCATATTAGATTTTGTAGGATTTAAATCAGTAAATAAACAAATAAATCAGTAAAACAAAGAAACAGATAAATACAACATGTTTGAGGGGGTCCCTGTGGTGTCCAGCCAGGAAAATGAACTGCAGAGAGACAAAGAGGGAAGGGTGAAAACTCAGTTTAGATGGGCTTCCTCATCCCAAATCAGACTTGTGGAATCTGACACTATGCAATTCATTGTCAGCATATGTAAAATACAGTACAGTATGAGAAAGAGTTTCTAGGCAACAACCATTCCAACTCTAGGTACAGAGGAAAGATTAGACTGAGTACTTCAAAACTCCTTTATAAAGCACACGTGACCATAAGTATGGGTTCTATAGCTAAAAGACCTAAAATCTAGTGTGGTCTATGGCTGAGACAACATAGAGTTCAGCAAGCTATAAAGTACATGTGACATCTCCCCTAAGGATGGGGATAATGATCTAGGGAGGGAAACATCTGAGATAAACATTCTGGGTGAGATCTATTGCTATAGCACAAGATGGGTGAGGTTTGTCTTCACAGATAGCTGAAAGATCATCAGGTCTCTAACAATGTCCCCACCCAGCCTTTTGGCAGGAAAGCAGGCAATTTCTCCTTTCCAGAGAGGCCCTTGAATGTTTCACATTCCTGGTTCTCTACTGCTCTGTGGGCACAAGGACCTTTGTGCCTGCAACACATGTGACACAGAGAAGGGCCCCTCAAAGAATTAATTGCAGTGCAATGTTTCCATTACTGTCTCATTAGTATCTTTCTAGCTGTTATCTGGATGGAAGATAGGAGACTACAATATCTTTAGGTCTTTGATAAGAAGTTGTGAAAAGAAGGTGAGATGTTGTGTAGTCCTGCTCATCTATATCAGTCCTTAGTTCAGGTTCTACATTAGGCTCCTCTGTGAGAGATCTTCAGAGACTCTGATGCCTGAGCTTCGGTTCAGACCACTGGGGCTGGATCCTAGGCATGTAAAATTTTCCAAAGCCCAACAGGTGATTCTGATATTCAGGTCGGGCCAAGAATTACTGCCACCAAAACTATGAAACACAGCTCATGGAAATGACTTGAAGACATAGTGAAGTTTTATATTTGATCTATTTTTGCTGCCAAATACAGAAAAGTCTTGGTGAATGAGCTTCCTAAGCACTAAAGTTCAGTATTCAAATTTAGATCATTTGCTCATTACCTTTACAACTGTAAACCTTGAAAGGGTGAAACCGACCATGTCATTAGCATCTGGACCTTCCTAGAATGACCTTAAACAAAAAAAATTTCTCTAAGGTCCCTTAATTGTTTAAAATTTACTCAGTGGTATTTATATGTTCCTACGTGTTCTAAAAGCAGCTTCTTTCTTCTTTGTGGATTCATCCATGGCAGATTCAGAAGTGGTCTCTATCTGCTGTGATAGCCCATACTAGAAATCTCAGCAGTTGGGAGGTTGAGGCAGGAGTGATCAGGAGTACAGGGTTTGAGGTAAGCCTGAACTACATAATGAGACCTTGTATTGAAAAAGGCTGTGATCTCAGTGTGGTGACATATGCCTTTAATCCCATCACCTGAGAGGCAGAAGCAGGTCGCTCTCTGTGAGTTTAAGGCCAGCCTGGTCTACATAGCAATTTCAGTTCGGTATACAAGTGAGACCTTGCCTGAACTTTTAAAAATTTGTCTTCTCCTATTTTTCTGGTTTCTTAATTTTACTTCTTCCAACCTCAGTTCACTGTTTCAGTCACATGGACTTATTCACTAGTTATGGACATGTATTTCCCTGCCTTTCACTGAACAAATATCCTATACATCTATCATTTCCATAACATCCCCCATGCCCTGCACATTGTAAGCTGATCATTCTTTTAAAACCGTTCTTGGACTACATTTATTTTGGTGCTTGGTCATGTGGTACATGTGCTTTTTATGTTCTGTTGAGAGATTGAATTGCCAAGGTTGTTTATTATTATTATTATTATTATTATTATTATTATTATTATTATTAAACTTTCTTTACATTTAAGTGTAGCTCACAAGCCAGATTGCATTTAAACAAACACTGGACCTCGAAGTCAGAGGCAATGTTAAATTATATTTCACATACCAGGTCAATAATGGAGTACTGTATTGTGGAAAAAAATATTGGTTTGACTCTAATTTATTGTATTTCTTGCTTTCCCTTTCTGGTCTCTTTATCAAAATTCATGTTGGTTGAAACCTGAAGGCATGTGTGCTGCTAATTTTAACTAGAAGACTGTTTATATACATGAAATATTTGGGAAACAAGCCACATTAGGGGGAAATCTGGTATTTTAAGGATCCAGAAGCATCCTTCTTTATCTTTCTTTACCTGCCTGGTAAACTCCACTGACTCCTCTGGCTTCACCTCTTCCCTTCACATCCTGTTGGAGCCTTCCTTGAAAGTGACTTTTTCCTCTGTGCAAACTTACAGACCCTCCATTCTAGAGTTTGCTTGCTGCCTCTTTACTTCATCCCACTGCACTGTGTGGATCAGGTGAGAGACCAGCAGTGAGGAATAACCTAGAAAATACTGTCCTGTGACCTTATTGAAAGCTTAGTAATTTACTCAGAGAAGAAGGTACATGTGAGGACCCAAGGCCTGGCACTGAAGTTCTTGCTAGGGGAAGTTGGTTTGGAGAGGTAGCAATAATTTGAATGACAGTGAAATTCAAGAAATGGTACTTTAGATGACTAAAGAGATGTCTCAATGGTTAAGAGGACTTGCTGCTCTTTTTTTTTTCCTGTTGAAATTCTTTTTTTTTCATTTTTTATTAGGTATTTAGCTCATTTACATTTCCAATGCTATACCAAAAGTCCCCCATACCCACCCACCCCCACTCCCCTACCCACCCACTCCCCCTTTTTGGCCCTGGCGTTCCCCTGTACTGGGGCATATAAAGTTTGCGTGTCCAATGGGCCTCTCTTTCCAGTGATGGCCGACTAGGCCATCTTTTGATACATATGGAGCTAGAGCCAAGAGCTCCGGGGTACTGGTTAGTTCATATTGTTGTTCTACCTATAGCGTTGCAGATCCCTTTAGCTCCTTGGGTACTTTCTCTAGTTCCTCCATTGGGAGCCCTGTGATCCATCCATTAGCTGACTGTGAGCATCCACTTCTGTGTTTGCTAGGCCCTGGCATAGTCTCACAAGAGACAGCTACATCTGGGTCCTTTTGATAAAACCTTGCTAGTGTATGCAATGGTGTCAGCGTTTGGATGCTGATTATGGGGTGGATCCCTGGATATGGCAGTCTCTACATGGTCCATCCTATCGTCTCAGCTCCAAACTTTGTCTCTGTAACTCCTTCCATGGGTGTTTTGTTCCACTTCTAAGGAGGGACATAGTGTCCACACTTCAGTCTTCATTTTTCTTGAGTTTCATGTGTTTAGCAAATTGTATCTTATATCTTGGGTATCCTAGGTTTTGGGCTAATATCCACTTATCATTGAGTACATATTGTGTGAGTTCCTTTGTGATTGGGTTACCTCGCTCAGGATGGACATCAACATGGCATCTGTCAGCAGACAAGACCACACAGACCCCCACATAGGCTTCAGTGGTAACATTACCAGAGACATCAAAATAGCCCCTGTCTATATCAGGAACACCAACCCACTCATGCCCCTCAGCTACTGCACAGACCATAAGCAGTTAACTTTCTTAGGTGTGATGATGGTATTATGATGTGTTACGGGGACTGGTTGACATTTGTTGCCCTGGGCACATGCAGTTTATTATAATGTGATAATTTTTCCATTACTTTAGCAAATAAGTGAGATATATCAATGCTTAGAGGTAAAAATACTTATTCGTCTCATGGTTTAGAGGCCTTGGTTTGTGGTGGACCAGCCCTGCTCCTTTTGTGTGTACAGTAGCATAGACCTGACATGAGTAAAAGATGCTCATCTGTGGCAGGAGAGTGAATAGAGAAGAGACTGACCATCCACAGTTTCCTAGGAGGACATACTCCAAGTGACCTAAAATTTTCTTTTAGGCCATTTAAAAGTAATTACCATCCCAAGTTGGGAGCTAAGCCTTTGATGCACAGACTTGAAGTAATATTTTATATACAAACATGACCATAAACCATTTCTTCTATTGTATATATTATAGGCTATAGATAATGTCTAAAAGTTAAAATAAAACTTTGGTGTTAAATAGATTAATTAAACATGGAAAATAAGCAGATAAAAATATTATCAGCAGTATGCAGATAGTTGTAATTCAAATTACTGGTCTATAAGACACTGGCCCACTAGAAGTCCAACATCTTCACTGTGTGGCTAGAGATCTGTTCTGTTAGAACCTTCTCTTTCCTCCTTGGCATGCACACAGTTAGGTCAGCAGTGGCTTTCGGTGTACCTGGTGCTCATTCATCTACTTAATGTGGACAGTTCTGTTCTGTAGAATCTTTTCTAACACATTTCCTTAGAACACTTCTCTATCCTCTTTATCTCTCAGTCTAAACACTGCAAATGAAAGTGAAAGGAG
This sequence comes from Mus musculus, assembly GCF_000001635.26. Lineage (NCBI taxonomy): Eukaryota > Metazoa > Chordata > Mammalia > Rodentia > Muridae > Mus > Mus musculus. The sequence goes on along the minus strand of NC_000080.6, from coordinate 49,496,319 downwards.
AAGGCACACAGGTTTCCCCAGTTCCCCTGGAGGACATACTCCAAGTGCTCATACTCCAAGGTACATTATGAGGCCCTATAAGGGAATGTGAATAATTATGTGAAGGCTTGTGACTTGGTGTGGGGATAAGATGGGCTCAGGACAACTGTGTGAATTTAATGGCAAAATGATGGAACTGTTGACAGAAGGCAGTCTCCTTAAATGATCAGTGGCAAAGGAGGTTTTAGTCATGCTGAATTTGGGGTATCCCCCATGAATCCAAGATGTTAGAAGTAGCAAAACGTCGGCAGAGGCCACTTCTCTTGAGCCAATTTTTGAGTCATTCGTGCCTAATTATAAGATAAACGTACTATAGGCTACTGTTGTTCTTTCTCTTGCTCTTTCCTGTCAGTCATTTTAAAATATTCTGCTGACAGACAGTGAGGCAGTGAGGGTGTGAAATGCAAATCAGTCATTTGTTGCCTTTCAAGAGTGTTGAGAAAGTCTTGGGGTTGGGGAGTTAGAAATGTTAGTTTCTTTAGAAAGTTTTCCATTAGGACTGGCCTCTAATTCTATTCTCCATCCATTCTGTTCTGAGTTCAAGTAGTTTAGAAGTAGCTGTCGGTCACATTGCTTCACAATGGTATCTGAACTACAAAGTCTGACTGGAGACATGACATTTTGAATAAATTTATCTTTAATAAGGAGGAATATTGTGATGATAACATCTGAGGAAAGGAGGGATGGCCTCCTTACCCCAGGCATGTGTCACCTCATAAACACAATGGCTAACATCAGGTCTGTTTTCAAGTTTTCCTAGCAAACAGAAATGTCTGCATTGGTCTGCTAGCACTTCAGCTATTCTATTTTGGGTCTCTGAGAGGCAGCTCTCTGTACTGCTATGCCAGACATGGAGGATTTGATCTAATTTTAGTGGGAGTAAATATGCCACACTTCCACAGTACTGAGACTTTCCATTAATAGAAAGATGGTTTGGTTATATCACTATCCTTTCTAACATCCATTCCGACATCTCCCCTCCCTTCCCTAGTGGCAGAGATGAGGGACCAGCCCCAGTGAGATAGTTTTGCAGCCATCCTCATTTCAATTGTAGGCAAAAAAAAAACCATGTTCTTCTCTGTTTAAAACTGCATGCTTACCACTCTTGAAGTCCCAGCAAGTATAGAATTTTTCAGTCCTTGATCTCTGCAATCTATATTGTTTTACAGCTCTCTTCTAGAACTTGTATAAAGAGAATGAATGTGTAGGATGAAAGAAAAATCACAAATATGCTCATACACTGTAGTTGTTTTGAGGAACTGTAGCATTTTGCAGTCATATGTACTTGAGTCAAATTTGATTTATTTATCCACTAGACCAACTCATTCCTTTTGGTGTTGATACTTTTAAAAAATTATTTTATTATTCTATGTGCATCATACACCACATTAAGTGCCTACTGAAGAAAATGGCAATGGATTCCCATGTAACTGGAGTTACAGATGTTTGTGGACCATCATGTGGGGCATGGGAATCAAACACTGGTCCTCTGGAAAAACAGCCAGTGTTCTTGACCACTGAGCCAACTTTCTATCTAGCCTTGTGTGCTGAAATTCTAAGACATGTTCAGTAGCAACTTCTACAAGAAAGTAGATTTCGTGATGCCAAGTTGTTCTCAGAAAATGTTTGGAGTCTGTCTCTGATGTTCTCTTAATTAGTAAGAAATGCTATTTTTTTTATGTCAAGTGTTTATGTTTTCTGTTTAATTCAGTAGAGGGTTTTGTAAGTAGATTCAAATTTATCTTAACATATAAAAAGAGAGGGAACAGAAATATTCTTAAGGTAAAATTAAATTCTTTACAAGTGGGAGCTGTTGTTATAGTTTTGTTTTTCCTTAATGTACATTTTTTATTATTATTTGGTGTGAAGCTAGTGTTCATAAAGGTGATTTGCGAATAGTTAAACAGATAAAAGATGCATCAGAGTTGCTTGTAGAATCTCTGTGGTATATTTAAATACAAACAGCAGCTACCCTACAGAGCAAAGAGTGTTTATACCAATTGGAAAACTGACAGGAGGGTAGCTGTGGGTATGGCTGGTGTCTGTACTCAAATATTCATTTAACATGGTTTGTTGCTCCAAGTTAAACCCCTAATGGTGTGGAGAGATTTAAAGCTCTCTTAGCTGAGGAGAACATGTTTCACTCTTTAGAATGCTTTTGAATCACACAGGGGGAGGGAGAGATTTTTTACAACAGAGATGTGCCAAGCCACGAAGTCCAGTGCTTCTGAGTCAGTCATTCTGGGATGAAGCCCAGGCATCTATGCTTTGCTTTATAAGAATCACATGGGGCATATTTACAGCATGCTGATACCTGGGCTCCATCCCAGAACACTAGTCAGCTCTCCAGAACTCTGTCTGCACAGCCACAACTAAGCAAAGCAGAACACCAAGCTTCTCATGCAGAGATGGACACTCCATGTATCATTCATTACCTCAGGACATGAAGTGCTAGCTAAGCATGAGCCTTAGAAAATCTCTTCAAAATCTGCAGATTTCAGAATTCTTTCTCCAGTGAAATCACCTCGAAATTAAATTATGATGAGGGTAATGACCATGCCAGCAACTAGCAATGAGCTTTATATCAGTTGTGTTCTTATTAGTTCTAAGCAGGTAACCTTTGTGCTAGAGACGTTCACTTGATAAGCATTGTTCAGGAAATACCTGCTGTGGTGCTCTTACAATATTTTTCATTAAATAAATGAACAAATTCTCTAACACCTATAAGAAAAATACCTTAGGTCTTTGTAGACTGTGCTCACAGAAAGCAATATATGAAACACCTCATCACGTTTTCTGAAGGGTTAAGTTTCTATGAAATGTACAATTTCCTTTTCTGTGAGACTAATTGTACAAAGATTGATTTTGATTTCACAGAACTTATTTCAGTGGCTGTAACCACAACTTTATTGCTATCGCAGTAGTGCAGGGAGCTTGGATTCCCAGTTCCAGTCCACCCACCCCATCCCATCCTATCTCACTACTTCCCATTATGCTATACCCTACTCCACCACATCCCATCCCGTTGGACCCTGTCCCATGTCAATAAATCCCATCCTCCCCCTCATACATTCCATCCCACCACATCCACCCCCACCCACCCACATCCCACCCCCACAAATCCTACCCCACCTCATTCCCTGTCATAACATCATATTCCACCCTATCACAAGTCATCCATCCTATCCATCCCATCTGTATAACTAATGAAAAAAAATCACAGGTGCTGAAATGGTTGCACCAAGTCTTTGGTAGTAGGACATTTTACATCTTTAAATTGTTCATTTTGTAACCTTGGGCAAGCTGCTTAAATACTCTAGGTGTTATTTTCCTAGACTATCTGAATAGGGGAAATCAAACTACCTAGATTCTTGAAATCATTCCACTGCAAGTTCCTGTCCTGAGTCTGCAGAGACTGAACAAGGCCCTGTGCAAAGGGGTGGTTGGGAGAGAGGAGTTTCTGAGCACCAGAAGGGCTTCTGTTCACACCAGCATGTCCTTCAAGCACTGGCCACATCCCCGGTCTTACTCGTGGTTGCTATGGTTTTCCACATCTCCTGGCTTGGAGATTCATGGATTTGCTAAATAATGTGTGCTAAAGCCTCAGTGGCACTCTGAGTCATTTGTGAGGATTCAAGACAATTTTCCAGAGTTGTTTTCTGGCTCAGAGAGTTCCAGTGCCAAAAAACAAGCACTTCGCAAGCCACAGATGTGCACTTATGGTCAGTGCACATTTAAATGAAACATTATGACTGCTCTGTACATTTGTCTGAAAAAAAAAAAATCACCAAACTCAGCCCCAGTAGGGGTTTTACTCCATTGCTTATCGGAATGCATTCTTCTGCTGGGGTAATATAAAGATACACTTAATGTATTTTCTGTTTTGTAGAGACTATATTGGGCCCACAAATATACCCTAGCCTCTTGAGAAGAAGAAAGCACCAGGGGTTTCACTCCTAAAATTCCTGAAATAAGGGGCATGATTACACGGTAATATTCCTCTTGCTGCGTGAGGTCCCACAGAACACAGTAGCACTCAGTGGATTAATAACTGAGTAGTTTGTGAAGCAGATTGCTGCAACACTGCAAACACTCTAGCTTCTTATTGCCACCTGCACTGAACAGCCTCAGTTTCCCTCCTTCCTCACCCCTTCCCTTGATTCCCTTGCTGCCACCTCCCCCGCCCCCCAAGTGTGCTTGAGAGACTGTACCTTATGAATAGATCTACCAGAATCTTAGTCTCAGTTTGGAGTGCTGTCAAAACCAAACAAACAAAACCAAAACCAAACAAACAAAAAACACCCAGCAAACAAACAAACAAAACCTCCTAGACTATGTACAAGATCTATCTTGTACATTTATGGAGGCTGGAAAGTGTAATATTAAGGAGTCAGTATCTTGATGTCTGGTATTTTGTAAATAGTTGCCTTTTTACTTAATCTTCATAGTGGAAAGGAGGGAAAGGGACAGGGGGAGGGGAGGGGGAGGGGAGGGAAGGGAAGGGAAGGGAAAGGGAGGAGAAGGGGAGGGAAGGGAAGGGAAGGGAAGGGAAGGGAAGGGAAGGGAAGGGAAGGGAAGGGGGGGAAGGGAAGGGAAGGGAAGGGAAGGGAAGGGAAGGGAAGGGAAGGGAGGGGAGAGATCTTGTCTCTTCCTTTTTTGGCTATAGCTATGAATCCTATCCTGGGACTCTTCTTTTGTGACCTCCTCTAAGTCAAATTACTTCCCCAATGTCCTGTAATCAGCTTGACTGCCTCAGCCACAGCTGTTCTCTCCACGGTGTTTTTTTCCACCATGACAAGTTGTAACCTCAAACTATGAACAAAGGTAAAATTTGGCTTACGTGGCGTGATAACACACCATGACCAAAAGCAACATGGGCCACAGCTGGTCACATGGCCTCTGCAACCAAGAAGTGGAGCAAGGTGTATGACCCTACCCCTGGGTAATAGCACCCAGCTTAGAGTGAGCCTTTCCTCCTCAGTTAAACCTCTAGAGATGGCCTCACCATCACATCTAAAGGCCATTCCACTGGAGGCAGCTCCTCAGTTGAGGTTCACTCTTCCCGGAGAACAAGTTTTCAAAAACTAACAAGTATACTTCCTTAGGTTTCTTTTGGTCTGATGTCTTTTTGGATCAATGAGGAAAATGAATAATAATAGCACCTGGCTAGTCTATATACTGAAGCCCTTACCCCTATATGTGGAAATGATTCAAATCCTGTCAAACTGGGCCTCAAGATTAAGCAGCAAAGGGTGAACAAATATTCTGTCGACAGCCACCAAACTCCCTTGACCTGCCCTTGGGAACAGAGCTGTGGTTTAAAAAGAAGAAATGGGGGCCGGAGGAGAGTGAAGTTGGGGTGTTCACCTGTGCCCTAGTAGACTGTGTCTGTTGTCAGGTGTCCTGTACTTCTTCCCTACCAGCTTCCTCTCCTTGACCTCTCTGGAGATCAAGAGGAAATGGTGGCTGTTTCCTGTTTTTGACTGAAGTCTTTACTCTGTAGATTCTTTTAGAAACAATCATAGTCTCAGCTGACCTCTACTCCTACCCCTGCTAGAGCACGTTAAGGTCTATGGTGGTTTGGCTGATTTACCAGCTAAAGAATTTATGACAAAGATCACTTAAAATCATCGTTGCAGAGTAGGGCTACGGCTCAGTGATCCAGCACTTGCCTAGCATACACGTGGGCCTGGATGTCCTTTAGTACCACAAAGAAGATAAACCAACAAACAGCCAGAAACCCCTACAAAGCACTCTCTGCAACTATACTTAGGGTGACTTATGGTTATTCCTACAATGACTTGGGGGAAAGGGACACCAAAGTGATTTGTCCAAGAAATCATACTCTCCCTTGATTCCAAAACACATCTTCTCTATTTTCTTGGGTTGTTTGTTTGCTTGCTTCTTGTTTGCATGGAGCTACAATAAGATGAACATTCTGCATTTTTAGTGGGTTAATAAATTTCTACAAACTTGATGGAAAGAAATTAGACATTTTTAGTAAAGGACTTCAAAACATTTTGATGTGAGTGCGCTTAGAAAAACGGCCAGTTGCAAGCTTAGTGGTTAGGGACCCTGGCTGCTACTGTGATCCTTGAGGTCTGGTGCCTTGGCCTAGCTAGGAGTGACAACAGAATAAAGAAAAGACAGTGACACAGAAGAAACAACAGGTCAGGTGGGCCCTGTGCACTCTGCTAGAGCATAGCAGTGCACAAGCACAAGGAACCTAGGCATGTTAGGTAGGCACAGAGGGAGACATTAGCTGGTCTCCTATGAAGTCTGCAGGAGAACAGTCTCCGGCTGTAAACAGAAGTGGAAGAAGCTGTTTGCACACACTGCCGACGTTCACACTGAGACCAGAAAAAGGCTTTGCCGATTCCAAGCCTGACCCACATAGAGAAGGCTTTGCCAGTTCTCTGGGAGTCTTGACATTTTGGTCCCTGTCATTCACTCAAGGCTGCCTCAGCTCCTCGGAGAGCCTACTCTGTCCATTTCCCAGCACCACGTGGTAGCTCACAACCATCTGCAGCACCACTTTCAAAGAATATGATGCCCTCTTCTGTCCTCTGTGGGAACCAGGAACACAAACACACATACACAAATAAGGTACAACTCACTGACCACATGAGGCTCAAGAGGAAGAAAGACCAATCTATTCTATTTCCCTTTCCTGGGGAGATGACCTACTCTCCGCAAGTCCCTTACCCTATATCTAATCTCTGTGGTTATATGGATAGCCTGCTGATCGAAGGCTTAACAGTTAGAATCCACATATAGAGGCTTAAGTTTTAATTTCTAATTTTTCTAATTTCAGATTTTTTTTCTGCTGCTACTTCTACTCCTCCTATTCCTTCTCCTCCTCCTCTCTTCTTTTTCTTCAGATATCCAGGTCCACAAAACCACTTGATGAAGAAACTATCCATATATGCAAAGGTTTACTTCTCATCTTTCTAGTCTGTCTCAGTGATAAAAATAATCCATACTTTATTCATCACTGTTGTTTTATAGTATATTTTAAAATCATTCCTATATATTTTTAACAAGAAAACCTTAGTCTTTCTTCAGATCTACCTAATATATTGATTATGTATTATTATGTATTATTATTATTATTATTATATTTTATTTCTGCACCACCTACAGGGTCTTTTCTCTCCTCCCCAATCCTTTTTCTCCTTGTGAGTTTTGTAACTATTCCTTGGGATGGGGGTATGGAAATCAGTTTTACTCCTCATTCCTAAATTTTGTATTCAGTATACCAAGCTTGATTCAATCTCCTGGTTTTCCAAGTCAGACAGACAGACTGTGTAAGTGTGGGCTGCCTGGTAAGATGAAGAGATTTCAGGGCAGTGCGGTGGGCAAGGAAGAGCATTGTCTAGTTTTACAAGCAGTACATTGGTTATAGTGCCATGTTACTTTAGAAAGTACAGAAGCCTGAAGGAATGGGGCATGGTTGAAGTCCATGTGGAAAAAGACAGTGAAGGAGGAAGTGTTTTAAATACCTGAACCTGAGCTACCAGTATAGGGAGCAACATCTGAGTGGAAAGCAGTGGAAACAGGGGTGGGAAGAGACTGCAGACAGGTTTTGCTTTTTATTAATACAGTCTAAGCACCGTGTGGCCCCAAAGTAACTCCTGACAAGCTGTGAGGACAGGTTGCCTCTGGCTCAGTGTAAAGCGCACAGAACAGTAAGCATCATGATGACTTGCATTTACTGAGAAAGCTCTAGGTTGAGGCACCATGCCAAGCACACAGGTTCTGCCTTTTAATCCTTTCAATAATGCAGCAGCTTTCGCTTTATAATCTCCGTTCTATTGATAGGGCAAATGAAGCTCCGAGAAAAAGAAGTGATTTGTCTGAGTTACACAGCAAGTATGAAACTGAGTTCTGAATCTGGATCCATCCTTCTGCTATTGAAATGAGGCTTCACTGACGCCAAAGGTCCTGAGTTTGTGTCTCAGCTCCACTGGTCGTGGTGTATCCTCGTTAGGGTTACTATGGCTCCTACAAAACACTACAAGCAAAGCAACCTGAGGAGTAAAGGGTTTATTTTGCTTATGCCTCTCCGTCACTATCCATCACTGAAAGAAATCAGGACAAGAACTCAAACAGGGCAGGAACCTGGAGGCAGGAGCTGACGCAGAGGCTATGGATAAGTGCTGCTTACTAGCTGATTCCTCATGGCTTGCTCAACCTGCTTTCTTATAAAACCCAGGGCCACAGCCCAGGAATGGTGCCTCCCACAATAGACCAGGCCCTTATCCATCAAGATCTAATTAAAAAAAAAAAAAGCTCTATGGCTTGCCTGCAGCTCAATTTATTGTAGGCATTTTCTCCACAAGGCTTCCTCCTCTCTTATAACACTAGCTTGTGTCAAGTTGACATAAAACTAGCCAGCACACAGTGTGACCTTTCCAGGCACCAAACATCTCCTGCAATGAACTTCTTATGTCACACATGGCAATTTTCATATAGTTTATATTTCACGTGTTGCACGGAGTCTGTAAGAGCATTTTGAAGCAGATTCTTACACTTCATCCTCCACAAAGGAACTGAGGAATATCAAAAATTATGCCTATTCTGTTAACCTGTTTTGTTATTCTAGCAATAGTTATCAGAACTGGAAAGTGTCAGTGAAGAACACAGTAAAGTTGCTCCATAAAACCAGGTGCTGGTCCTGACCATCACCTGACCTGGTGCTATAAATCTGAACCCAGAGGAAAAGACAAGTGTCTTTTGCCTATTCCCAGAGGCACGCATACCTGGAAGCTAACATGAAGGGAATTCAGGCTCCTTCCCTTCAATGGCACCTTCTAAGGCTCCAGGAACAACCCAGGAAATGAGTTGACTTTTCTCCCCTACCTCCCCATTCACTGCAAGTGGACTTAGAGTGACTAATGGACCGAAGTATTGGTGCACAGGTAAGGGCAAGTCGGTTTGCAGATACATTTAATTTGAATTTAATTCATTATTATTTTCAGTCTGGGTGTTCCAGCTTTGTGCTTTTAGTGTTGTGTCTGCCCTCTGGGACCCTCCTCACTCAATACTTTGTAGATAAATTTCCAGTGGTTCCCTGATCCTCCTATGGGGTGGCCATCCTTCTTCTGTGTACTAATGGAGCTTCATTTTGTTGACAACCCTCCCCACCCCTGGCGTGCAGTACTCATTTGACACCTTATGATGGTTTGGTTTTGGGTTTTGTTCACATCCCCGGTAGACTGCAATATCCTTCAACACCCTCTCGCATTCTCTTTTGAAACACTTCAACTCTGGCACACTCCCTAAAATGGTCTTCTTCAGACTGTCGGTGTCTTGATGGCAGGCTGCCAGCCTTCCTAGGCTTTGTATTCTCCTCCAAGACCATGTGAAGTGCTTCTCACAGAGGAGACACTCTCTAAAGCCTGTCAAATGAGTAAATATTTCTTCTAATTCTCACGCCGAAATTAGATATGAGGAGATAATTACCTATTATAATATCAAATTATGTTTTAATTGTGTGTTCAGCAAAGGCAGCTACTGATACTCTGTCACTGCTTAATGAATTGTCCTATACCATAAAGGCTTCTAGCAAACCATATTCCATAGTTTCTATGGGTCAGAAATACAGGCACGACTTAGTTTGGTCCTGTTGTTCTGTCTGAGACTCTTCCAAAGTTTCTGTGACCTTGAGAGTGAACTGGAAATTATTCCCTCTGTGGTCTTCTCATGTGGTTATGGGTAGGATCTAGCTCCTTACTACCTTTTGGATGAAGGTTCCAGCTCTTCATGAGCTATTAGTGCTAAGCTTCCTTTAGGATCCTGTGTGTGGGCTTCTCTGAGTATCTAACATCAAAACAAGCAAGCAAGAATGGAGAGAAAGCAAGGTAGAAACCACAGGCATCCTTAGAAGAGAACACCATAGACCTTTCTGTATTATATCATTGAAGTAAATCACTAGGTCCATCCCATGCTTACAGAGAAAAGACCACTCAGGAATATGAGTATCAGGAGCCCAAATCACTAGACGCTGCTTTGGGGACTGTATATTGGACAGTATGATCTAGCTTGTACAGTTGGTTGCCCCAATTTAAAATTATTATTATTACATTTCTTGCCAGGTGCTCAGTGGAGAAATTCCCCCTAGAAAAGAAATACAGCAAAGTAGTAGATGGTTTTTATAAGAGGGGAGGAGGGGCTAACTCTCCTGCATTCTGAATGCCAAGCAAAGAGATTCAGGTTTTACTATTAAAACAGTGAGGAATCTCAGATTTGACTACATAACTGTCACACAAGAGTTGTTGGAGAGAAAACAAACTAGAGACATACCAGGAGATTTCCTTCCCAGCAACTGTAACCACTTTGAGGAGGGGAAATACACAGGACAATCAACATTATAATACAATGGAAGAAGATGCTAGAAATTTTGTGGAGTGACAGTGGTAGAACTTGGTGTCTGTGGGTAAGGAGAGAAGGAAGAGGAATCAAAAGTGCAGCCCCCAATTCTTCTTCCCAGCTCTGCCCCTCACCACCATAGCTCTGACTTGATTGACATGTGTGGGGTAAATGAAGTAGAAAGTCATATGAGAACACAGTGGGGAAATCAAAACTGAGCAGGAAGATGATAAAATCTGACAGAACGCTGGTGCAATGACTTGTTAATAATCAGATAGTGGGTTTGCCTTTATTCCATTTTTGTTTGAACCCAAAATAAGCAGCTGTTACTGTCTATACCAGCACTATTAAACTCTCTCCACGGACGATCTATGTAGAAGTGGACCTTATGGGGTTGGAGAGTGTCTTAGTTTTGTTTCCTCTGATAAAAAACCTTGACAGAAGGGGTCTAAAGAAGAGAAGATTTATCACTGCTCACAGTTCCATGTTACAGTCCACTGTAGTGGGAAGTCACAATGGCAGGAGCTTGAGGGAACTGTCTCCAGCATATATGTAGTCAAGAACAGAGACCGATTAGTACATACACGCATGTTGCTACTCAACTTGTTTTCCCAAATCTTAGATAGTCTGAGATCCCGTGCCTACAGAATAGTGCTCCTCATAGGGATAAGGTCTTTCGTCCTCCATCAATGTACTCAAGATAACTCCCTACAGCCATGCTCTGAGGCATCTTAACAAAGTGAATGAGTCTCGAGGAGCGGCCCTTAGCCTCCACAAGTACATGAAAGTGTCTCATAAGTGCAATCACATAAATACACACACACAAAGAGAGAGGAAAAGACGGAGAGATACGGAGAGACGATAACATAAGCCAACACAGACACACAGACAGAGACAGAAAGATGGACCTTGTACATTCAGTTACAGTGGCTCTGACAAAGTAGTCCTGGGTGGAGGATTTAGGGGGAGTGCACACATGTAAATATCAAAAATAGTGTGATTTTTTTTGTATAGCCATAATATCATCCAGCACCATGGGTGTCATGACAGCATCTCTTCTTATTGACAAAGTAAGTAATTTAAAAGCACAGCAATAAGTAACGTATTCTCATTGAAAAAAAGTGGTGACTGCCAAACCAGTCAACAGCCACACTGAAGTTTGCTAGGTGGTACAAGACTATTTCTAGGGAGTTGGAAGCAGAAAGACTCAAAGTTGGGTGTCAGCCTGGGTTTGAAAAAAGGAAAGGAAAGAAAGGAGAGGAGGGGAGGGGGGAGAGGAAAGGAGAGGAGGGGAGGTGGGGAGGAGAGAGGAGGGGAGAGGGGAGGGGAGGGGAGGGGAGGGGAGGGGAGGGGAGGGGAGGGGAGGGGAGAGGAGAGGAGAGGAGGAGAAAGTGAGGCTTTATCAATCTTTGGATGACTCTCTACCTCTAGATAGTCTCAGTCTTTGTCATGATAGGGTTTGAGGCTTCCTAGAGACATCTCTAAAGCTTTCCATAATATAATAAGGTATTGGGTTGCCATCCTTGGGCTGAAAGGAGTATTTTCTTGCCCGGCTCTGGGGTACCTCAAGGAAAGGGTTTCCTTGAAATATTTAGGAAGGAGTATTCATTTACATTATTTCATTCGATCCCCACAGTGGCTCAGTGAGGAGGCCATGCTACAATGCAGGAGACTGTGTTTTATAGAGACTGAGTAATTTGGCTTTAACTACGAGGCTGAATGTTACTAAACTGGAACAAAGGGAGAGTATGGAAAGGAACTCAAACTATATAAACATTTTCCTTGAGGCAGTGTTTATGAGGTTTTTCTTTCATTGTTAATTGTTGGTAGAACATGATACATTTAGCAGTTTTTAAAAAGTGAAAAAATACATAGCATCTTCCTCCTTTTCAAAATTCAATCTTTAGGATTAAAATAGTGGCTGTCAAAAGGACTCAATTGGATAAAGACACTTGCCAGCCTAAAGGACCCAAATGGTAGGAGAGAGAAAACACGCTTCTGCAAGCTTCCTGGCTCTTGCAAGATATCCTCCGCCTCCCATGTGCCCACCTGCCACACAGAATAGATAATGGAATCCAATGATTTTAAAAAATATGAAAATGGTGGTATATACCTTTAATCCTCATACTCAGGGAGGCAGAGACAGACAGATCTTCAGGCCAGCCAAGGCCTAGTGAGATCCTGTTTTAAAAAATGAAAAGAATTAAAAGAAAATGTGTACATGTTTCTCTACTCTCTTCTCCTTTCATTCTAAGTTGTGTTTACTGTGAGATTATTGTTTGTACCACGTCTTTCCATGGAGCTGCTACCCTCTAAACTGTCAGTGACACCGACTACACAATCTGAGATCTTTCAATGATTTCCTGTCTGTCTGTCTGTCTTTCCTTTTTTCTTCCTATCTTCCTTCCATCCATCTTTCCTTCCCTCCCATTTTTTCCTTCATATTCACAGCTGTCACTGCACTAGAGGCAGTGAGACCTGGGAGGATGGAATCCCTAAATGAGGCAGACTAAAGGCTTATGCAATAACCAACCTTATTTAGAGCATCAGACAATTTATACTCTGAGAGTTAAGAAGAGTCACCTGAGTAAAGTGTACAGTCCCAAAGACAAGCCTTACATGGCAGACTATTTGCACAATGAAAACCATGTTTTAAATGGAGGCATATAAGCAATGACAATAACCAGTTGTAATGAATAATCTGATACATTTTAAATAATCTGATACATTTTAAATAATCTGATACATTTTGAATAATCTGATACATAATAAACTCACTCCTATCTACTAGACCTGGGAGGGACACAAAAGCATAGTCCAAGAAAAATTCCATGTTTTTTTGAAGAAAGTGAGGACACAAGACTCTTTTTTTGTTTTCTTGGAGTTTTCCCAACAAGCACTCGGAGTTCTAGCTTTCTTTGAAATAGTAGAACCTTTTACTGCATGTTTGAAGGGTTAGAACATCCAGCCACAGCCAGTGGTTTCTGTAACATGGCCCCTGTTACACTAGCAACTGGACTCATAGCACCAACAGATGCAGCCTCAGGCAGCCTGACACCTTCATTCTTGCATTGCATATCTAACATGGTGCCTGGACCCCACCTTCCTCTTAGGTTCCAGAGGGAACTTTTACTCTGCCTTCCTGATGTAGCAAGTTTGAAAGCTGCTTTCTGTAGCTCTGAAGAACTTTTAGCTTGTCTTCTGGCCCTAGGCAATGACTTTCCTTGGTGGTGGTAAAATAATATATTTCCTATTAAATGTGATAGTTGCTCAGGAGTTGAGAGACTCTTCTATGGGAATTATCCAAGGTTTGGCTTAGTTCCTCCATCCTTACTACCCTCACTACCCTGCCAACCCCCCAAACCCCCCAGACTTCTATAGAGTCTTTGCTTCTGCCAGAGCGGTTTTGTGAAAGTAATCCCAGCTGTCCAGTTTTCTCCTTCTTCAGTGGAAATCCTAACTACTGCTGATCTGCTTCCAATGCCTCTAACAGCTTTTGCAGCTTATGGGTCATTTGTTTACAAAAGGCTGTTTATCTGTGCATTACTATCTTAGTAACATCTATTTGCTTGGAGACCAGGCTAAGTTTCACGCGTTCTATAGAACTTGACACATACTTTATCTAGGTAGTCAAAAATCAAAAATCTTTAAGGCCTATTCAAGACTAACTTCCTCCATGAGGAAGAACGAGGTCTGCTGTTTAAAATAGCTAGTTCTAACAGCATGATACAGTGCACCATGGGTGGACTTGGGATACAGGGAAATCCTGGTTATCATTGATACACACTCTTGTTTTGTCTTGTTCCTGCAGAACTCCACTCATCTTTGTTTCTTAGGTTGCTCAGTTTGCAGTTTGTGTAAAAACAGCATTGTAATCACTGCCCAAGATTTCTAGATGACTAGCAACCTGTTAGAGAAGATGAACACCAAGACCAGGGAAAATTCTGAGAGATACTTTGAGACATAGCCATTTTTTGCCCACAGGAAGGGTTATGGGGGAGAGGTATGCTTGGAGCAGGGAATTCTGCTGCTGGGGAAAGACAATCTTTATGTCTTTTCAAATTTTAAATATACCATTGACTATATTTTGTATTTACTCTCCTCTTCTGAAGTTCCTTATAGTTTCAGATTACCAGATGCTATTTAGAAGATCCTCTTTCAATGGGATTTGCAATTCACGATGTATAATTTCTAATATGATTATATAGATTCAGTCCTAGGCAAATAATCTTGTGTGGAGCTTTGAACAGTCTCCTTTTTCTTCCCAGATCAAAGAAATTGAAATCTCTAACACCTGTTCTAGGGTTTTTTTTAAAAAAAGTCTTACTAAAAACTCAAGAGTACAAGCAAAGTTCACGAGGCCTAATTATACAGAGGGCTCTCAGCTGGAACGCACAGGAGCGCAGCATGCTGGGGGACAGGCTACAGTATTGTGTACTGAGCTCTTGATTTCTTTTTGCAAAAAAAAGTTGTGTGAGAAGCAGCTTGGGAGGAGAGCTAATTAGAGGGGTTTGGGATTCATAGAAGAGCTCCTGCCTGACCAAAATGTAAAGCAGGTTATCAGCTGAAAGCCAAGAAATGAGTCTTTAGCTGAGGAAGTCACTCATGCCTTCAGAAAGTCAGATACCCAGGGCCCATTAAACAAGTTGGCTTTTGGATTTTTGGTTTTGGGGGGGGTTTTGTTGTTGTTGTTGTTTTGCTCTTTTTTTGAGTATCATTTGGGGGGTGGTTATATCAGTTCCTAACTTTTTTCTCTATAACTTCAGTGAACAGATAGACTACTTGCTGAAAACCCCAAGTTCTCTCCCCATCCATTATTATGGACTCAGGGAGTTATAGTTAATATGAGGATAGAAAATAACTCCATCAGGAGAAAAATCAGTAATTATTTTCTTATTAGAGAATATGCTTTAAAGCTTATGAGGGTGAATTATTGGTGAATTGATCCATTCTTGGAAGCTACAGTATGTGGGTAGGAAGAGAGTATCAAATTCCTTAGATAGCTGTTTAGAAACCCTTTAAAATAAACACATCCAGTATCAGAGAAGAATAATTTTTTTATTTATGATTTATGTTACTTATCTAATACCAATAGTGGCTAACCTTCTTTGTCAACTTGATTGGAATGAAAATCACCTAGGAGACATACCCTGGGGTACGTCCTTAAGGGTATTTTTGGAGAGGGAAAACCTACTATCCTATCCACACCATGGGCTAGAGTATCAGACTGAATAAAAATAAGAAAAGAGAAAGCCAGATTCATTACTCTCTGCTTCGTGGTCCTTATGGATGTGAGAGCTCCTATTGCTCTAGTCTTGAGCCACTTCTCCCACCATGATTTTACTTCTGCTGTAGGTTAGATCCCTCAAACCACAAACCAGAATAATTCCTCCATCCCTTAGATTGCTTCTCATCAGGTCTTTAGTCACAGCAATAAGAAATGAAACTAAAACAGTTCTCTGCTCACCTGCATTTACTGTTCATGCTGCTCCCTGTCTTTCCTACTTTAATGTGTCCAAATAATTATCTCTCAGGCATTCCTAAGGCTTAACCATTGTTGTTGTCTTAAACCATCCCTAATTTCAGATACTATGTTCATACATAAAAGACCTTGGAGACTCCACTAGCAAACTTTTAGATAAGCTAAACACCTTCAAGCGAGCAGCAGAATATAAAGTCAACACACAAAGTTCAGAAGCTTTTCTATATACCAATAACAAATATGCTGAGAAAGAAATCAAGAAGAAAATATCATTTATCATAGCCTTTTAAATATCTACAAATAGCTGGGCATGGTGTCACACACCTTTAATCCCAGCAGGACTTGGGGGCACAGGCAGAGGATCTCTATGAGTTTAAGGCTATCCTAGTCTATGTCCCAAATTCCAGGAGAGCCAGAACTACATAGAGGCCCTATCTCAGCACTCCCCCTGCCAACTCCTATTACTGCCAAAAGTTACAAATAAACTTAACCAAAGAGGTGAAAGATATCTGCGGTGAAAACTTCAGAACATTGAGGAAAGAAATTGAAGACAACAGGTGATGGAGAAACACAGCATGTCCGTGACTTGGCAGAATCAGTGGAGTGAAAATTGCTATATTACTGAAAGTGATTCATGGATTAGATTCAGTTCCTACCAAAAGTCCAATGGCATTCTTCCCAGAAGCAACAAAGTCCAGAGGAAGCAATGGAGGTCATATGTATCTATTAGATACATATATGGAAATGTCATAATCCATTTCATCACTTTTTATGATAAATATGCAAAATAACAAGCTAAGTAATTAATAATGAAATTATTTTATTGTATAAACAGTATTTTATTGAAAAGTTCAATCTATTTATTAATTTATTGTTAATTTATTGTATAAACAGTATTTTATTGAACAGTTCAAATTCCGTGCCCCACCTCTGACCTCTGCTCTTTTGATATATTTGTCTAGAAATCACAACTCTACCTTTCCAGTTTCTCAGACCTAAGATTTTGGGACTGTCCTCCATCCTCTGCACACATGCTATGTTGTTATTTCTATCATCAATGCATATCCTGAGTCTTGCTACCTGCACCCATCTCCACCATAATCCAGATCTGCTTTTCTCTCAAAGAGTGTTTCTGTAACTTAATGTCTTCTCCATTTAGCCCTATTCAACGTAAAACCCATGTTCTTGTAACAGCTGTCATAGCCCTGAACTGTCTCCCAACTCTGTTCTGCTGCTTCATCTTATTCAGCAACAGCTCTACTGTACTTGATCTCTTTCTAGAATAATCCAGACTCATTCTCAGATGAGGAGTTTTACAGTAGGTGCTTTGTCCTGGTTGGGGCATCTTTTCTCCTGGCATCTTCATGTTTGGCTTCCTTGCTTCTCTCAGGTCTCAGTAAGTGATAACCTCATTTAAAAACTCACATTATGACCATACATAATATTAAATATTCTTTACTTTGTTTTATTTAAAGGCACTTGCTATATAACATGTTATGTAGCATCTATCTATCTATCCATTTGTCATCTATTTATATGACAATTTATCTATCATCAATCTACCTACCTAATGACTATCTGTGTCTATCTACAATCTATTGTCCTCCAACTAATCCAAACTCTGAGAAGATGGAGTCTTTGCTGTTGCCATGCTGAAAGGTCCTAGAACATTATTGACCAAGTTGCTGAGGTGCTCAATAAGTGCTTGTTACTTGAACACTGACTGAATGGAAGGTGTACACTAACTTTCAGTTCTAGCAATGCAGGTTTCTGACCTAGTTACCTGTGATACAATTTTGAAATCTAGTGGTATTGTTTTGTTAATTAACTGATTAGAAAGTTTGTAAGTGACATTATTTTAGTGCAATAAGCTAGTAGGAATAACCTAAAAGTATCAACATTATTTCAACATCCTTGAATTATTAACAATGATTATAATATTTTTTTTCTTGATTCTGGGAAACTATAGTATAAAATCAACTAGAAATTCCATACTGAGAAACTGTAGAGAAGAAAGACATTATTTATTTATTTATTTATTTATTTATTTATTTATTTATTTATTTATTTGTATGTATGTGGGTGTTTTGCCTGAATGTATATCGCATGAACACTATATGTGTATAGAGCCTACAGAGGCCAAAAATGAATGTCAAATCCCTGAGAACTGAACTTAGAGATGGTTCTGAGCTGCCCTGAAGGTGCTTGGAACAAAACTAGGGTCCTCTAGAAAACCAGCCAATGTTCTTAACTAATGGTGTATTTCTCCAGTCCAAAGAAAAACATTTCTAAGAACGCAAGCAAAGAAAATACTAAAGTATATACTTAGGCCATTATTTATCTAAACAGTGAAGTTAAAAGTGACTATTTTCTAATTTGCGTATGTCTATGTTCAAAAAAATTATATAATTCAATCAAATAATATTTCAAGTGATTATAAAACTAAACTTTTTTCTCAAAATAAAGATATTGCTATTATGCTTTGGGTTTCTGTGCATAAATAGAAATCTGTTAGGAGCAGGATTGACAAAGTATCAGATTGCAACCTTCTCAGACTGCCAAGATTATAGAAAACTAGGTTCAGATTTATTAGATTATTCATTCTTTCATTAATAAATACTAATTGTGTATTAGTACCACCCAGTACTGGGCACTGAGGCTATAGCAGTTTAAAAAAAAAAAACTATAGGTCTACAGCATCTTTGTATACCTTACATTCTTGCTGTTCCCCTAGAGCATGGTCCACACATACTATAAAATAATTCTAATCCTGGATTCAAGAGATCTATTTACTAGATAGAGATACAAACAATGACAAGCAAATCAAAGATAAGCTCATTATGGGTTGTGCGAACAGCCCTGAGGGTAAGCTAAGTAGAGAGCATGTGGGCCAATCTACTGACAGAGGCTGAGGCAGCTCAGAAAGAATGATCTGGGCAGAGAGGAGACAAAGAAGTTTGGACCGAGGTGGGTAAAGAACAGAGCTCAATAAAATGATTTGGAAAAGTAGTAGATACCAAATCACATGAGGGTTGGGGGATATGGTAAGAAAGAGGATGATGATGTAAAGGCCATAGAAGCTATTGGTTTTATATAAACAGATGTCATGATCTGATCTGATGTAAGATCTTGGCAGTCTTAATCCTGAACCTGGGTTTCACAAAAGAAATCTACATGATGGGTATATTTTGCTTATAAATTGTCACTGTATGGTGGCTGTGTGGTGTCTGGGAACTCTCGGGGATCAAGCTTACAGAATAAGAAGAGGCTAAACCTGAACAAAAACACCCAAGTTGCCTCAGACTTTATAAATCTATCCAAAGAAAAGTCAGAAGCAACACTGGTGGGAAATGCTACCCCAAATCAGGATAACTGAGGAAAATGCTTTGACACAACAATTTTTAAGGTATATTGATTTGCAGCAAGAAATAACTAGAGACCCAGGGAACCTTTTTAAAGAACATTTGGGTCATTTGTCCTTAGGACAACAATACTATTTCTTTGATGAAATTGAATTACTCATTTTATATAGAACTGGGAACATGTTATTTAGTTATTTTATGCATATGAATACTCTGTCTTCATGCACACCAGAAGAGGCATCAGATGCCATTACAGATGGTTGTAAGACACCATGTGGTGTTTGGGAGTAGAACTCAAGACCTCTGGAAGAGCAACCAATGCTTTTAACCACTGCGGTATCTCTCCAACCCAAACATTTTCGTTTTAAAAGCCTGTAAATGGAGAGAAAGAATGGAGGGAGAAAGGAGAAGGGTGACATGAGGGAAAGAGAGGCCAATGGTTAGGAACTAGAACCTTTACATGAACATAGACAATAAGTGTACTACTGTTTGCTAACTCCTCTCACCTGCAGTACAGTCACTGCTCTTCACAATAATCACTTTGATTTGTTCTCTTTCTCTTTTTTGATATAGAATCTAATTTTAGCAACTGTTGCATAGGTGAGACTGCAGGATAATGATGTAATTGACAGAAAAGTACCAATGGACACAGGAAAGGGATAAAATCTGTAACGTGAAAGTCTGGGAAATTAGCTCCAGGGGAAGTTACGAGACCAAATCAGACAATGCAACATGCCCCAAGACGAAGTCAAGGTCTACAGGTCCCCAGGGTTTCCCACAGGGACTTCCACTGTCAAACACCCATCTGCACGGCCTCGGGAAGCTAGAGGGTACTGATTGTTTTTCTGTTTGTGTACTCTGGTCCAGGACTAGGCTGAAGACAAGAACGTAAACTCTAAGGAGCTCCTCTGAGTAGTAAGCAGATCCCAAGCTGGTTCCTCGCCGTGAGAACTGCCTGGAATCTTCTATGACAGGCACATTGCTTACCCACTCTAGACTTGCCTCTGCTCCCACCTTCCTCTGACTGCTGGATATCCTGCGTGCTGGCTTCCTCTTTAGGTTCTAGGAATTAATTCAGAGGTAGAATGTAGCTGGGTAATAATAGAGATCAAAATGTATTCTTTTCCTCTCATAGATAGCTAGTTATCTCAAGATATTTCATTTTGATATCTTGAGACAGGGTTTCTCTGTGTAGCCCTGGCTGCTCTGGAACTCACTCTGTAGACCAGGCTGGCCACGAACTCAGAAATCCGCCTGCCTCTGCCTCCCAAGTGCTGGGATTAAAGGTGTGAGCCACCATTTGGAGTTGAGTTTTGTGCAGGGTGATATGAATGATTTCCCTCCTTAAACATACAAGCAGTCAGTTTGACCATCACTGTTTGTTGATATATGTAGCCCCCCCCCCACCCGGTGTGATTCTACACACAACCCCCCCCCCATTGCCATGTTTTTTCAGTAGGAATAGGACTGTGTGTAACCCCTCTGTTCCATTAGACATTTTCCCAGCTCCCTTATCAATATGGTAGATTTATAAGAAGCTTGAATAATGTGGAGGTTCATTCCATTTAAAAAAATAAGCCTTTTACATTGCTTCATATAAAATTATCTTTGCATACTTCACTATAGTGTAATTTTTTAAATTTTATCTTAATGTCCAATGTTATAAATGCGAATGAATTATTGGTTTTAGAACTTTTATTTCACAACTTAGCCTATCTCATTATCAATTCCAGTAATGTATTTAAAGGTTTTCTCACTTTTCTAATACTGACAATTATACTGTGGATGTTTGTTTTATCTCTTCTTTTCCAATTCTCACTCTTCTCAATTTTTCCATGATTTTGCATTATTGCTTGGGATGTCTGTAGGGTATTAATTAGCTATCTTAGTAGTAGGAATTCGCAACTACACTTAAGCAGCATTTTAAGGTTTTATCATTAAGTGTGAGACTTGCTATGGGCTTTTCGTAAAAGCCTTTTTTCTCAGGCTATCAGCAGAATTGCTGCAATCCTCTGACAAGTGTAAAGCAGCTGGGTTATTGGAACAGGCCACAGTCTTCACATGCAATTGGTCCCGAGACTGCAATTGATACTCATCATCTCTCTCTTGTGTAACCGATTCTAGAGTCCATTCACTCAGACACAGTGGCTAAGCAGATCTAAGCTGCTCACTCGTTTGCTCATTTGGTCAATAACCCACATCAGCATCCCTGGGAAGTCTAAACTTTTGTTTACTTTTATTTTTAGCACCTGCTGGACCAGGGTTGCAGAAATATCCCATTGAACATTACTACCAGGCATAGAAGCATAATGACAACCCTCTCCTGTAAGGAATTTCCTGGTATCCAAACATCCTCAGTTCTTCTCAGACTGCATAGCATCAATCCTTGGTCTCTAGAGTGATCAAGGTGAATAATGTTGACCCTGACCAGGACTTTTTCTTTGCCTGGAGGCTCTCTGGAGTGCTTGAGGGACCCATATGACTACAGCTCATAAAGTTATCATAGCTTCCACATCAAAGGGCTGTGACTGTATCCAGTGGTAGCAAACAAACAAATCTTTAGAAACCAAGATCACAAACATGGGAATGTTCTAGAGAGAAGAGGCACACATTCTACATTCACTAAGTGAATCAAATCCCCAGAGATCCATTCTGATCGGTATTCCCCAATGTCTGGATTCTTATCAGCAGACTTCACCAGATTCTGAAGTTATTTGAGCTTTACTCCTCATTCCTCCCAGAACATGGACTTATTCCCTTTTACAGGCTATATAGTTCACCCTGTTATGGATGGAATAAGAGGCAAAGGAGTCTCTATTGAAATGGACAAACTTCATCACATGAAGTACTTGCCTTAAGTGAAGTTTTGTCAGGGTCTCCAGCTGAGACAATATCATTGCCCAGATGATGTTCAGCAAGTATGAAGAATTCAAAATGCAATAGATATTCAAGATTTTTAGAGTTTTCTATGCCTAGGTCTCTGACCCATTTTCATCTGACCATGGCCTTGGCATAAACATGAGAAATCTCTCAGAGGTGTCTTTCGCTCTACTTTAAAGAACATAAATCCCATAGTGAATTCTTTTTTTTTCCATTTTTATTAGGTATTTAGCTCATTTACATTTCCAATGCTATACCAAAAGTCCCCCATACCCACCCACCCCCACTCCCCTACCCGCCCACTCCCCCTTTTTGGCCCTGGCGTTCCCCTGTACTGGGGCATATAAAGTTTGCGTGTCCAATGGGCCTCTCTTTCCAGTGATGGCCGACTAGGCCATCTTTTGATACATATGCAGCTAGAGTCAAGAGCTCCGGGGTACTGGTTAGTTCATAATGTTGATCCACCTATAGGGTTGCAGATCCCTTTAGCTCCTTGGGTACTTTCTCTAGCTCCTCCATTGGGAGCCCTGTGATCCATCCATTAGCTGACTGTGAGCATCCACTTCTGTGTTTGCTAGGCCCCGGCATAGTCTCACAAGAGACAGCTACATCTGGGTCCTTTCGATAAAACCTTGCTAGTGTATGCAATGGTGTCAGCGTTTGGATGCTGATTATGGGGTGGATCCCTGGATATGGCAGTCTCTACATGGTCCATCCTTTCATCTCAGCTCCAAACTTTGTCTCTGTAACTCCTTCCAAGGGTGTTTTGTTCCCACTTCTAAGGAGGGGCATAGTGTCCACACTTCAGTCTTCATTTTTCTTGAGTTTCATGTGTTTAGGAAATTATATCTTATATCTTGGGTATCCTAGGTTTTGGGCTAATATCCACTTATCAGTGAGTAGATATTGTGTGAGTTTCTTTATGAATGTGTTACCTCACTCAGGATGATGCCCTCCAGGTCCATCCATTTGGCTAGGAATTTCATAAATTCATTCTTTTTAATAGCTGAGTAGTACTCCATTGTGTAGATGTACCACATTTTCTGTATCCATTCCTCTGTTGAGGGGCATCTGGGTTCTTTCCAGCTTCTGGCTATTATAAATAAGGCTGCTATGAACATAGTGGAGCATGTGTCCTTCTTACCAGTTGGGGCATCTTCTGGATATATGCCCAGGAGAGGTATTGCTGGATCCTCTGGTGGTACTATGTCCAATTTTCTGAGGAACCGCCAGACTGATTTCCAGAGTGGTTGTACAAGCCTGCAATCCCACCAACAATGGAGGAGTGTTCCTCTTTCTCCACATCCTCGCCAGCATCTGCTGTCACCTGAATTTTTGATCTTAGCCATTCTGACTGGTGTGAGGTGGAATCTCAGGGTTGTTTTGATTTGCATTTCCCTGATGATTAAGGATGTTGAACGTTTTTTCAGGTGCTTCTCTGCCATTCGGTATTCCTCAGGTGAGAATTCTTTGTTCAGTTCTGAGCCCCATTTTTTAATGGGGTTATTTGATTTTCTGAAGTCCACCTTCTTGAGTTCTTTATATATGTTGGATATTAGTCCCCTATCTGATTTAGGATAAATAAAGATCCTTTCCCAATCTGTTGGTGGTCTCTTTGTCTTATTGACGGTGTCTTTTGCCTTGCAGAAACTTTGGAGTTTCATTAGGTCCCATTTGTCAATTCTCGATCTTACAGCACAAGCCATTGCT
Organism: Mus musculus; assembly: GCF_000001635.26. Taxonomy (NCBI): domain Eukaryota; kingdom Metazoa; phylum Chordata; class Mammalia; order Rodentia; family Muridae; genus Mus; species Mus musculus. The sequence goes on along the minus strand of NC_000080.6, from coordinate 49,472,475 downwards.
GTTCTGTTCAGGAATTTTTCCCCTGTGCCCATATCTTCGAGGCTTTTCCCTACTTTCTCCTCTATAAGTTTCAGTGTCTCTGGTTTTATGTGAAGTTCCTTGATCCACTTAGATTTGACCTTAGTACAAGGAGATAAGTATGGATCGATTCGCATTCTTCTACATGATAACAACCAGTTGTGCCAGCACCAATTGTTGAAAATGCTGTCTTTCTTCCACTGGATTGATTTAGCTCCCTTGTCAAAGATCAAGTGACCATAGGTGTGTGGGTTCATTTCTGGGTCTTCAATTCTATTCCATTGGTCTACTTGTCTGTCTCTATACCAGTACCATGCAGTTTTTATCACAATTGCTCTGTAGTAAAGCTTTAGGTCAGGCATGGTGATTCCACCAGAGGTTCTTTTATCCTTGAGAAGAGTTTTTGCTATCCTAGGTTTTTTGTTATTCCAGATGAATTTGCAAATTGCTCCTTCTAATTCGTTGAAGAATTGAGTTGGAATTTTGATGGGGATTGCATTGAATCTGTAGATTGCTTTTGGCAAGATAGCCATTTTTACAATGTTGATCCTGCCAATCCATGAGCATGAGAGATCTTTCCATCTTCTGAGATCTTCTTTAATTTCTTTCTTCAGAGACTTGAAGTTTTTATCATACAGATCTTTCACTTCCTTAGTTAGAGTCACGCCAAGATATTTTATATTATTTGTGACTATTGAGAAGGGTGTTGTTTCCCTAATTTCTTTCTCAGCCTGTTTATTCTTTGTGTAGAGAAAGGCCATTGACTTGTTTGAGTTAATTTTATATCCAGCTACTTCACCGAAGCTGTTTATCAGGTTTAGGAGTTCTCTGGTGGAATTTTTAGGGTCACTTATATATACTATCATATCATCTGCAAAAAGTGATATTTTGACTTCCTCCTTTCCAATTTGTATCCCCTTGATCTCCTTTTGTTGTCGAATTGCTCTGGCTAATACTTCAAGTACTATGTTGAAAAGGTAGGAAGAAAGTGGGCAGCCTTATCTAGTCCCTGATTTTAGTGGGATTGCTTCCAGCTTCTCTCCATTTACTTTGATGTTGGCTACTGGTTTGCTGTAGATTGCTTTTATCATGTTTAGGTATGGGCCTTGAATTCCTGATCTTTCCAGAACTTTTATCATGAATGGGTGTTGGATCTTATCAAATGCTTTTTCTGCATCTAACGAGATGATCATGTGGTTTTTGTCTTTGAGTTTGTTTATTTAATGGATTACATTGATGGATTTTCGTATATTAAACCATCCCTGCATCCCTGGAATAAAACCTACTTGGTCAGGATGGATGATTGCTTTAATGTGTTCTTGGATTCGGTTAGCGAGAATTTTATTGAGGATTTTTGCATCGATATTCATAAGAGAAATTGGTCTGAAGTTCTCTATCTTTGTTGGATCTTTCTGTGGTTTAGGTATCAGAGTAATAGTGGCTTCATAAAATGAGTTGGGTAGAGTACCTTCTACTTCTATCTTGTGAAAAAGTTTGTGCAGAACTGGAATTAGATCTTCTTTGAAGGTCTGATAGAACTCTGCACTAAACCCGTCTGGTCCTGGGCTTTTTTTGGCTGGGAGACTATTAATAACTACTTCTATTTCTTTAGGTGATATGGGACTGTTTAGATGGTCAACTTGATCCTGATTCAACTTTGGTACCTGGTATCTGTCCAGAAATTTGTCCATTTTGTCCAGGTTTTCCAGTTTTGTTGAGTATAGCCTTTTGTAGAAGGATCTGATGGTGTTTTGGATTTCTTCAGGATCTGTTGTTATGTCTCCCTTTACATTTCTGATTTTGTAAATTAGGATTTTGTCCCTGTGCCCTTTAGTGAGTCTAGCTAAGGGTTTATCTATCTTGTTGATTTTCTCAAAGAACCAACTCCTCGTTTGGTTAATTCTTTGAATAGTTCTTCTTGTTTCCACTTGGTTGATTTCACCCCTGAGTTTGATTATTTCCTGCCATCTACTCCTCTTGGGTGAATTTGCTTCCTTTTTTTCTAGAGCTTTTAGATGTGTTGTCAAGCTGCTAGTATGTGCTCTCTCCCGTTTCTTCTTGGAGGCACTCAGAGCTATGAGTTTCCCTCTTAGAAATGCTTTCATTGTGTCCCAAAGGTTTGGGTACGTTGTGGCTTCATTTTCATTAAACTCTAAAAAGTCTTTAATTTCTTTCTTTATTCCTTCCTTGACCAAGGTATCATTGAGAAGAGTGTTGTTCAGTTTCCACGTGAGTATTGGCTTTCTGTTATTTTTTTTTGTTATTGAAGATCACTCTTAGTGCATGGTGATCTGATAGGATACATGGGACAATTTCAATATTTTTGAATCTGTTGAGACCTGTTTTGTGACCTATTATGTGGTCAGTTTTGGAGAAGGTCCCGTGAGGTGCTGAGAAGAAGGTATATCCTTTTGTTTTAGGATAAAATGTTCTGTAGATATCTGTCAGATTCATTTGTTTCATCACTTCTGTTAGTTTCAGTGTGTCCCTGTTTAGTTTCTGTTTCCATGATCTGTCCATTGGTGAAAGTGGTGTGTTGAAGTCTCCCACTATTATTGTGTGAGGTGCAATGTGTGCTTTGAGCTTTACTAAAGTTTCTTTAATGAATGTGGCTGCCCTTGTATTTGGAGCATAGATATTCAGAATTGAGAGTTCCTCTTGGAGGATTTTACCTTTGATGAGAACGAAGTGCCCCTCCTTGTATTTTCCCATAGTGAATTCTTGACAGTGTGTCCTATGCTTGAGTAAACCAAAACACAACTGCACAATTCTGATCATTCTCTTTCCTGTATACTGATAAAGTAACACAACCAGTAATCTCGGTTCTGCACACACCCCATTTCCATTTCCTAGAGTTGAAGGCAAAGATGACAGGTCTTGGTGCATCCCTAAGTCCATAGTCCCCTTCTATGGCCATCTTTTCTTAATAAATCTCAAGGTCAAGTGTCTTGGCTTGACTGTTTCTAGAAAGTGAAAGTTCTCATTCATGATTGCATCGAAAAGTGATTCTATGGAGCTGAGCAAAATTTCAGAACAATGACAGAGGAACGAGGCAATAGCAAAAGAAAAGTTTGTTGTTAAATCCTTATTGCTGTGGACAACTGAAGTCAAGGCTCTACAATATAACTCAAGCTTTACCTTTGGTTTTTGAGAAGGGTGAAGCACTTACCTACAAACTCCCACATCCTACTGCCCAAAGATGACTAACTCTGTGTCTACACAATTATGAAAGTGAGTAGCCCCTTAAACTATGCACTAGGCACCATACCTATCTCATTCTTATCCTAGCCTCCCAGATATCTTATCCTTATCCTAGTCCCAGACACTAGTGCCTGTCATTCCTGCCCTCAATGCTAGTGGATGGAAATGGGTTATGTGGAGAATAGGGATTGTTGGTTTTGCTACTTTACCAGTATACATGAAAGAGGTGTGAGGTTCAATATCCATACAGCAGACGCTATTGTTTTGTTATTAAGACATCAGTACATCAAGGATATGAAATTAGCATTTTCTATTATTAAAATGCATAACATACTTCTGGTTCTGAGATAATAAATAGATGCTTTGTTCATAGGAATGAAATGCTAGATTCCTGAATCAGGTAGGTCCTGATACTTCTGAATATTAAGAATATGCAATGCAAAGGGCATTCATATTCTGCATAAAAAGGAGGAATGAGAGTTGAAGAGAGTTGGGAACTGCTGTCTGAGTGTCAGTATTTGATGTGATTTTGTTCCAGCATGTACTATTTGTACATAATCATCTCATCTGTATGATAGGTGTTTGGGCTCTACGTAATGAAAAGTAAACCACGGGAAGATGTTGTACCTCTGAAGATAGTATTGGGTCCAGTACAGATTAAGAGAAAGATTAGCACCAACTCTGTAATTCCCTGTGAATAGCAAGTTTATGAAACACAACAGAAGGTGCATCCTCTCTGAGACAAGTCAGGCATGTCTGGGAATAACAGGACCAAGTTGTGTGCCCTGTGCGTAGCCCAACCATTGTACCATTACTTCCTTTCTTCGGACAGTTTGTCTTTTATTGCTGCATAGCTGGAATGTGGTTTTGCTCATGTAATCCTTAGCCCCTTCCCCCTTCTTTCCCACCTTTTTCATTACTGAATATTGATTTCTTACCACTCTCTTATTTCCCTTCTGGAAAAACTACCTCCCTTCAAGAGGAAGTAAGAAAAGCTGTTGCCAGAGAGAATGGTAGTGCCATTGCTGTGCCTTTCTGCTGGTCAAGCATCTTATATAAAAGGAGCTTGAGACAATGGAAGGAAAGCAATGAATAGGGGTTCTCAAGGGAGAAATGTGACACAGAGAAGTGTCACACATCATCAAAGAAATATGGGAACTGTGGGAGCCAAGCTGCTGAAGATATAGCTAGCTGAACGTCAGAGGTAGATATACATATTATAGCTTAAGAATTAATGGGATAGTTTTCCATTTCTTTATTGTGTGTTTTAATGTCTTAGACTAAGTTTTGTTCCATCATGGAAGTCAGGCATGTGTCAAATACTCATTTATTATGAAAATACAATAATAATAACAAATATGGTCTGTTTGTGATACCACATGTTGATTGCCAGCATTAAGAGCAAGATCCTTGCATTCTATTCTCCCTATTAATGCCCAATGTGCATTCCTTTGGTAAGAACAATGGGCAATTCAAGGAGTGAACTATACAAATGCCTAAAAATATTTAATGGCTCTAATTAGATTCTACTGTCTGAAGAAGCTGGGCTGTGAGTTGGTAAAAAAGAGTTTTTCAGCATGCTGAACTGCTGCTAAGAAATTGGCACCTGTAACATTGACATTATTCTAAATTAAAGGTTGGGAAATCTTCTCTAGAGTGCTTAGCAATATTTGTGGCTTTGGGGGTCATTTTATCTCTTGCAACTTTTCAGCTCAGCAGCTATAGTGTTGCAAAAACCATTGTAGACAATGTAGAAGTAAATGAATGTGGCTGGATGCAGTGAAATTTTATGTGTGAAAACAAGAAGCTGGCTGGATTGGGCCATAAACTGTATGTATTTTGCTTGATACAAATGTTTACTGGGATTTAGTCATGCAAAGAACTCCCAAACTCTTCCTTCCTTCCTTCCTTCCTTCCTTCCTTCCTTCCTACCTTTCTTTCTTTCTTCCTTCCTTCCTTCCTTCCTTTCTTTCTTTCTTTCTTTCTTTCTTTCTTTCTTTCTTTCTTTCTTTCTTTCTTTCTCCTTTTCTCTCTGTAGAGCAGGGATTCTCAGTTTTCATGGCAAGATTATTTGAAAGAACACTCAGTCTCACTTATCATTTAGTCACTATGTATATCCCACCACAATTCTGTCCCTGTCCCATGTCACATGTGGACATTCAGATGTTTAGAGTGACAACTTGCACTTTACATTAACCTTAATTCACCATTTCCTATTTGAAAAACAAAAACAAAAAAACAACAAAAAAAAACCACCTAATCTCACCAAATTTTCTTTTCTGGGTCAGAAGAACATCAGTAGCTCATCATTTGATTTAATTCACTCAGAACTTGCAACATTTGAACATTTCGTGTGCTGCTAGGAATAAGATGTCTGACCCAGGGGAAGCAACCAAGGTGTTTCAGAAGCCATCTAAGATAGGCTAAAGGCATGCAAGTGAAATTTCTGGAGATGGCCCACTATTTTTCATAGCCTGCAACGGATGCACTCTAAAAATGCTTCTTGCTACTGATATGCCTTTCCTGTAATTATTACATAGTCTAGTGATTCCTGGGCATCAACCCACACTATTGGGCAATTTCCCTGCAAATCAACATGAAGAATGCCTTTCATTAATTAATGGTGTTTGTATGTATTAATGACTTTATATAATTCCTGATTTGATTAAAATAATTTTAGGAAAGATTTATGAGATGGTTTTAGTTGTTTTGCCAGAGAGATGTAACAAAATTAGAACCAAGAATAAACTGTGACCACTCCTCATAATAGTAAAGGCTGCATAATAAGGAATAAAATGAATTTTCACAATTATACTAAGAAGAGAAATAGGCTTGAGATAGATTTGTAATCAAAGAAAAACATTCATTCTAGGTCAATCCAAGGATAAAGCCACAGGTGTGCACTATCATAAAAAGAGGCCATGTGAAACTGTTGCTTTGAACTTATAATGAACTTATAGAATGAAACATTTCTTTGAACTCACTGTCTACATCCATCTGCAACTCCCCTTTTGTGTAACGTTTTATCTATGAGGTAATTTTTTAAAGAACCTTTGTCTAAGAAGGTATAAGATGGCCAGAGAAAAAGAATAAAGTGTGGCTTCGGGGTGCTCTGTCCCATCCACAAAATATACATATACATATATGTGTGTGTATGTGTATGTGTATATATATACATATATATATATACACACACACATGTGTAAGTATTATTTATGTATGCATAAATACTAGTGGAGCTGATGAGACAGATGGTCAGGTGCTACAAGAGTATATGTATGTATGTATGTATGTATGTATGTATGTATGTATGAGCAGGTATATATGTATATATTTGTGCATCTGTGTAAATGAAGTTTCTTTTTCTTCTCTTCTTTTTTCCCTGGTTCACAAAGAGTTAGTGAGTTTCTAAGCCTCTTGCCTGACCAGCAAGAAGACTTTAGGCCAGAAAGAAAAGAGCCCTCCCAATTAACCCTCTTTTCCTCTTTATCCCCTGATGCTGAGTAGCAGGAGTTAATCATCAGAAGACAATAGCTTTGACCTTAGAATAGCAAAGAGTTCTAGACAGAAGAATTGCCACAGATAAATAAACTTTGACCTCACCACTGACTCCATACCCTATTGCTGCTTTCCTCAAAGAACTGGTGCTGAGCTGGACATCGGAAAATGGGTGATGGGTACTTGTGCATGAGTGTGTGTCCACAACCATGGCACATACATAGTGGTCAGAGGAAAACTTGTTGAAAGTCAGTTCCAGAGTATTAAACATAGATCATCAGGGGTGGTGTCAAGTACTCTTACCCACTGACCCATCTTATATTTCCAGATTAAATTTTATGCACTATTTTGGGGTTATCCCTTTCTCTGGACAGGAATGCTTTTGTTGCTGCTATCGCTTTCTTTTGTTGCCTGAGACAGTCTTCCTATGTAGACCCAGACAGCCTAGCATTTGCTACATTGTCCAAGCTGGCCTTGAACCCATAGCAATCTTCCTACCTTAACCTTCTGAGCCACTACAAGGAGGTCCAAGACTCAGCTTTAGTATTTAAGAGTCTACCACACAGTTCATATACAAGTAGTCTGTTTAGAATCTGCTCTAACTCTTCCATTTTGCTATCATGTTTTCCTTTTCCTCTTCTTATTTAACATTTGCCAGTGACTATGCAAAAGAAAACTTGGAAACTGATAGCTCAAGTGTTTCTTGACTTACACAAGGTTTCATCTCAATGAACCTGTCAAAAGATGAAAATCTCTGAAATTGAGAGCACTTTCAGTTTTAAAGACCAGATCTCACGGGGCAACTTCATCTCACTTGGAGTAGGCACAGTATCCTCACCTTAACCTACTATTGGGCAAAATCTTCTAGCCCCAAATCTATTTTATAGTGAAACAGTGACTCATCCATGCAATCTATATTCATGCTGAGTGAAAATCAGAGTGACTGTATGAATGCACTCTCATATGGTCATAAAGTCATACAGTTTCCTAATGTCTCTCTGTTGTTGCTTTAAATGCTGGCTCTAGGTAGGAAATATTCATTAACTATATTGATCAACTTGATGTATATCCATGGCCTTCTGTGTGACCAAAAGGCCTATGACAACTGAGACTGTCAATGTACAAATGACACATTCTCTGGCTTTTAGAAATTTAGTTTCCAAGCAGCAAGGTGAACATGAAGTTCATTAGACACTTCTGGCTGCATCTGGTCTTCCAAAGGGGCAGAAATGCTAACAGCATTACCTTCAGCAAAACATAGACTGGTTTAATTCTCATGACTAAACCTAGACTTCTAGACTTCAGAAAGCCCCAGCATGACTCACTAACCAGTGAACCCCGGAACATTCAGAACTCTGGCAATTTGCTAGTTTCATCTGTCTTTGTGCCTGTGATGTTTGGTGTAATGCACATTATATTGACAAATTGTCGTATGTTGTTTGAGCTCACTGGAAACAGAGCTTACCCTCACCCCACTGAGGACCCAGGCATGGATATCTTAAAGGGTTCTTATAGGTGTCTTGTTTAAATATGGGATGACCCCTCCAGCGCTGCAATAGGGAGAGAAAAGAATAGAAAAAAAACCAGTAGCTGTTAAAAACCATTGTGTTCCTGAGAATATCTGGAAGGAAAATCAGTTCTGAAGATACTATTGTTTATCCCAGTGATTCTCAACCTGTGGGTTGTGACTCCTTTGGAGGTCCAACAACCCTTTCACAGGGGTCATGTAAGACCATCAGAAAATGTAGGTATGTATAACAGTAGTCAAATTACAGTTATGAAGTAGCAACAAGAAATAATTTTGTGGTCTATGTCCACCACAGCATGAAGAGCTTCATTATTAGGAATTATTGGATGCATATTAGATTCATTTAAGGGGTCACAGCATTAGGAAAGTTGAGAATCACTGGCTTATCCCATAGTATAAAATGCCTATGGTAGGCAAGTAAAGGTGCGAGTTCAGCTATGGGAAGCTCATCTCAGACAGAAAGTTCAATCGAGTACTCTATCGGACTGCCTTCACTTCCCCAGGCAGTTTCTGCTGGATGCTTATAAGTACCTGTTAGGGTAATGTTACCTTTCACAGGGCTCTATTGGGAATGCCAATTGACTGCTTTTATGGGTCTCCCCAAATAAATTCCTGTTATTTTGCTGTCTGTCTATCTATCATCTGTCTATCATCTATCTGTCATCTATTTATCTATCTGTCTGTCTTTCTACCTACCTAACATTTCCCTATCATCTATTGATCTATCTCTTACTATTTATTCTTTTACTTCAACTTTGCTATCAATAAAAATCACTCATTAACATTGTAAGTATGGTTAGTATAGGGCATTCTTTTAATGTAAAGAGCTCTGCATTGCTACTCTGCTTTAGAGTCAGCCCTGGCAGTCTCTCTGTCTGACTCCTTTCCATAATCATCTGGGCCACTGTTTGCTTCTCTGAACTGTCCCACTCTGTCAACCCACTGACTACATATCTTCCGGGGCTTTACTCTACACACTCATTTGAGCTGCTCTTCGTATCTATTAATGTTCATTAGACACTGGGTACCAGGAACTGTGAGAAAATATGCCCTGGAAGGGATTGCTGACTGAGAGCTGGGTACTACCATGATATTGAGATATTCATACTGAAAAGTGAGAGTCCTGTATCTGAGTTCCTAGCTTGGGCCTGGCCTTCACAGAGTCTGAATGATCTCAGGCAAGTTACTCAACCTCTTGGCTTTGAATTGATTTATGAAAAAAATTACAACGAACATCCTCCCATTGCTGAAGATTGCATGGAGAATCTAACAAACCAACTGATGTGAAGTACTAAGGACAGAACCTAGTACACAATGACCACTACACAGATGCTTCTTGTTTTTGGCTGTCAGTATCTCATGATCCCTAGGGAGGAAATGAATTCCTCATGGTCCTAGAACCTCTAGTGCTGCTCCTTTTGGGACCACACAGTCACCGCATATCATAGAATTATAATGTACACCTGGTGTTTTCTATAGTTGCAGTGAATTCACTTTGGAAAGATTCTTAAATGATGGTTCTCTTTTCCTGTCTATTTAACAGCTTCTCTTGAGGTTAACAGACTTGTCTCAAGTTACATGCTTCAAAAATGGTGTTAACTTGTACTGACTTCAACTTCCCACGGCCCCAGGATACTTGACCACTGGCTGAATCGACACTGTGTCTTCCATGACGTGGAGCACCTTGTCTCACTTTGTCATGTTCCCAAAGCAAGGCCACCTGCTACAGCCAGTATCTCTCAGATATCTGCCCCAGATACTCTGAAATAAATAGATGCTGCAGTAATAATACTACTAGTAATATTACTGTATTTTTGTTACACCCATTTCTCTAGGTTACAGCTTTCAAGACTCAGTCAAAGGCCAGAGGAGCAGTATTGGCTGCCCGAGATGATGTCACTTTAGCATGATCTGGGAAATGTTGACGGGTTCTGTGCAAGTATGTCTAGAGAGGAAGGAAAAGTGGGGTACAACTTGGGCTTCAGCCAGGTCTCCTTCTTATCGATAGTGAAGCTTTTACTTGATTTGAATCTTGAGATGTAAAAGGGTCCAGCAAACATCGTGTGGAAGGCTATATTTAGGAAGTTTTAATAGGATAGCCTGCTGTATCACATCCCTGAGGTCCCACTGGGAAATACACATCAGTGATCAGCAAGGCCAGGCACCACGAATGCTCCACTTGATGATAGTTGCAATAGGAAGATTTCTTTCTTCTCCAAACTAATTTCTAGGTCAAGCCCACAGCAAACTCAAACATCTGACCTGTTGTTTTAAGTAAACGCTGTTTCCTATAGACTTAATCTGTAAGGCTGGCTCTCAGCAATCTTGTGCAGACCACTGCATGCCACAGCCTCAGGTCTGGTGGAGCTAGAGGCCTGCATTTTTGTTATGTAACATCCTGTGTTGCTTCTCCAGTTCCTGGCTTTTCTTTTTTTATATCCTACCCTACCTTGTCTTCCTTCCTTCCTTTTATTCCTAATAAAACAAAGTAAGGAAACAGCTGTGAAGGTGTTTTAAAAGTTTAAAGCATTTTGCAAACCTAAGGTACTTTGCACCATATGTCTCGGTTTCTGTTGTGAGCTCTGAGGGGGGAGGGGAAGGCTATTTGCTCAGCATCAGCTATGCATGCACCAGGCAAAATATCAGGCTTCTTGGTTGTTGTCAATTTTCACTCTTTTAATTGTCATACCAACCCTGAAAAGACTTTTTCTTGACATGAAAAACTGAGCCTCAGAAGATTATGTAACTCCCCATCAAGCTCCAGGTAGAGAATTGGAATCTGAATCTCTCCTCTGAAACCCTTGCTTTTTACACTCTGCCCTCTCCTCCTCCCTCTGACTTGCGGCAGTGAGTGGCGCCAACCTCCAATCTGAAGCTGCTGCTCCAGTCATAACTCCACATCCCCACTTTGACTTCACCAAGTTCTTTCTCCAGCGGAGCTCTCCAAGGAGGCCTCTGCTGCCTACAGGGACACTTGCTTTGTAGGCAAGATGCTTCTGGGAGATGTATATTCTGTTTATGTTCTCAGACCCTCGTGTTTAGGACTCATAGAAACAGAAGGTTTGCTACCTGAAAGCATTAGAATTTCCCAGTCTTATACAAATGAATGCAATCTGTCTGTTTTGGATCCTAGGAGGAATGATTTAGCATGTATCTAATTGGTAATCTCCCTTCTATACCCACCCCAGCCATAAGATGTGACAAGCCAACATCTCCGTCCCATTTCATTTTTTTCTCCCTTGCCTGCCAAATCAGAGGCTAGTTGTAGAATAGCATCCACATGTCTTTTTCTCATTGTAATTCCTCTTTCTGGGAAGGCATCCGAGTTTCAGTTTTATGTCTTATCATTCACAACAAGGGACACCATCATAGAATGCTCACAATAATGCCCCATTTATGCTCCTTTCAGAGACTGCATTATATTCTCCACTCTGTCAGCCACTTTAATGGTATCCCTGCACTTACCAAATATCATAGAAGATGGCCACCCTTCCATGGACTGTTAGAGGAAGAACCTCACTATGAATCACATTCTCTAACAGGGACATTGCAGCCACTATTGCAACAAGAAGGCATGGCATTCCACGCCTTGTGAAAAAGAACAGCAATGTCAGGATTGTCCCCAGGGATGCTCTACTCTCAGGTGGCCTACCTTCAGTTGTGTGTCTTGTCATTCTTTGTATAGGCAAAGCAATTGTTTCTCTAAAGCTCAACTTCAATTATGTAACATCCCTGTTTGAGTGCCAAGTGTTACATGACTTCTTCTACAGAGACAGGACATATTTTAGTCATTCCAGATATATCACCACAATATGAGAAAGGAGTGTTTCCACCTAGGACTAGCCTGGTACACCAAAGGTTTAACTGTTGCTGCTTACAAACCCATGGATGAAAAGTTACTAAAAGGACCATGAGTGACTCAAATGCACTATACCATCAAAGAAGAGTCTTTTCACCAGCAATTGTCTTGTATACATATATGTTAGCCATTCATGTGTCTGCTGGGAGGAGACATGCCTTATGGGTCTCATTTGAAGCTTCATGGGCTGCCTTCTACATCATCTGATGTATACACCATCTCCTACCTACCATGAGTGAATGTCACTGGGCTCAGTCTAATGAGAGCCTCACGCAGACACTCATAGCTGGCATGATTGCAAGATGGCAACATCCATGTCCTGCCTGCAATACACTTTGTCCACAACAGGTGTTAACTGTCAACTCTTTCCCTATGGTGGAGAGCAGCTTGATACTCATTCAGGATGGGGAGAAGGACATGTGAGCAGAAATAAGTCTGCACAGAATGTTCTATACGCAACAGAACAATTTTCAGGACAGAAATTTATTTTTAACTACAGTTGTGATGGTGTGTGCTTGTGTTTTGTATATGTGTGTGCATGTGGGTGTGTTCAGGCATACACAGGTCACAGTGTATATGTGGAGGTCATAGGACAACCTTGGGGGTTGGTCCTCATCCACCACCTTCTTTGAAGTAATGTCTTTGTTTGCTGCTCTCCTGCATACCAGTCTAGCTGGCCAATGAGCTTCTGAGTGACACTCTTGTCTCTACCTCTCATCCCATGATGGGAGCCCTGGAATTAAAGATGCCCAGCTTTATGTGAGTTCCAGGAGTTCAGACTTAGGACCTTGGGCTTTTCCAGCATGCATGTCACCCACTAAGTCATTCTTCAGCCCCGCAATAGTGATCTTCAGTTCTGGTAGATATTCTTTTACCCAAGCGTGATTTTTAAAAGCCTAAAGACAGAACTTGACCAGTTTTAAAGCCTGCTGAGGAAAAACAAATGCTTTGATTAAGCCCCCTGAATCCCGTTTATTCAGTGTACCAGTTAAAGTGACAGACTGGCTGAGAGAGAAAAGCTGGGATATTATGGTCAACATGAGCTAGAAGACAACGTGGTGTAATGCAGGCTTTGAGTAATGCTGTCAGCTCCTGGAAGCACATTTCTATTCTTTAGAGATTTATTCAGTGTGTGTGTGGGGGGGGGGCGCAGGCACACGCACATTTACCTGTGCAGGCACGTGTGGTGGTGTTAAGACACCTTCCTCAATTGATGCCCCACCCTACTTTTTGAATAGGGTTTCTCACTGAACACAGCAGGAGTTCTCTGCTTTACTAGATTGGCTGGCCAATGAGCCCTTTCCCGTTCTTCACACTCAGTGCTGGTATTACAGGTCCTGGAGCTGGAGCTGGCAATTTAGTCCCTATAAAGCAGCTCTTATGGTTCTTTGCATAGAGCCAAATGCTTTGTGCATTTTGTGTATTAATTTTTGACAAATGGTATATATTTTCCTTTCATCTAATTGAAATGGTTTCCTTTTAGCACGATACTTTAAAGGGAAAAATATGAACATTTTAAATGAAAAAAATCAATAAATAATGGGAGAGGTAATAGAGTTGGTGAATGAATCACTCACATGGGGGTTTCCTATATTAAGTGATGAGTAATAGCTTCCTTACAAGTCAGGCCAAGGATTGGCTTGGAATTTTGTCAAATCAACAAGTGATGAATGATAATGCCTTTCTGAGAAGGAAGCAAAATACCTTACTACAGCATTGTTGGTTTCTGAGCAGATTAAGATACAAAAATGTGGCCAAAAACACGGGGCTGCCTATATGACATGTGCGCTATGGGAAAGTCAAGAAGATGCCAAAAGTGTTGGCTAACTAGGTAGCTAACAATGAGAGTCCTGAGTTTGGCAGAGACACTAAGCTTGCCCTACAGAGCATTCACCATGCATAATTGTTCAAAGGAGGGCTTCCCAGGGAGAGATCCTGGTATTGAGAAGCCAAGACAATGAATTCTTGAAGGAAGAAGAACTAAATAGAGCAGAGAATGTGCTTCCATTTATCCTGCAGACTCTCCTCCTGTTTGCAGCTCCTCTGGCCCAGATGTGGAAGGAGTAAAATAGGCAGAAATGTGCCTAGGAAAAATTCATTTAGAGGCAGGGAAAAGAAACTGTTTCTCCCTAGTAAAGTTCTCAAACTTACTCCTGCGAAGGCTCTCTTCTAAAATTAAGAACCTAAAATGGGGGCTGGAGAGCTAGCTCAGTGGTTAAGAGCATGCAAAGGATCCAGGTTTGATTCCCAACACCCACATGAAGGCTCACCACTTCCATAGGCACCACGTACACATTTAATGAACAGAGGTACATGTATGTATGTGTAGATGTGCTCATACACATAGACGCGGATGCAGATGCACGTGCGCGCGCGCGCACACACACACACACACACACACACACACACACACACACACACACACACGGAGAGATGGCTCAGCCGGTAAGAGCACAGGTTCAATTCTCAGCAGCCACACAGCAACTCACAGTCTCTAATTCCAGTTCCAGGGGATCTGATACAATCACATAGACATGCATGTAGAGAAAATATGAATGCCCATAAAAGTTAACTAATTTTTAAAACAAACTCAACAGTTTAAAAAAATAAAAATTAAAAAACAAACAAACAAACAAACAACCAGAGCCTAGAATGTCAGTACTAGCCTAGACAATGTAGGCACAATGTAGGTGGGCATAAGTTCCTTCTCCTTAACATGGTATGAAATTAAATAATGCAGTTCTGCTCTACAAAAAGAAATAAATCAATGGATGATCTTAGCAGTTAGGGTGTAATTGGTATGTATATGTTGGAGAGATAGGAAGTCATTTTAATCTTTCTTGGCTCTTATAGATCGAAAGAAAATGTATACATTAAACAAACTCCAACAATTGTTCCTCAACCCTCCTAGAAATATAGGGAAAACTTTGAAATGGGAAGCAGTAGTTTTTGCATTAATTTAATGAAATATCAACAAACTATCTTAAATGCTTTTAAAGGTATGCTTACATTGCTTACAAGTCTATTCTTCATAATGTTGCCAGATTTTTAAAAATTATCATTGCTATTATTATTTTATGTATGTATTTTATTATAAATATGGATGTTCTTGCCTGCCTGTATTTCTGTATAATGCAGACATTCCTGCTGTCTTGGAAAGCCGGAAGAGAACATCAGATCCTCTGAAACTGCAATTAGAGATGGTTGTGAACTGTCATGTGGGTGCAGGGAAACAAACTTCGGTCCTCAGGAAGAACAGCCCATACCCTATACTGCCATCTCTCCAGCACCAATGCTACTAAATTTTAAATACACAAAATGATCAAATGTCAAAAGCTCACATATTTTCATGAATCTAAAAGCAACAGTATCATTTTTTCTTATATCCTGTTTGGACAAACTTAATATGAGTATTACACTCTTGCAGACTTTTTAAGAATAGTCATTAGTAACAATTCCCCCCCCCCCCCACAGCCAAGTACAAAGTCCTTTTAGTTTTTTCAAATGTTTGGTTTGGAAATTAAAATATTAAATATTGGTTAAGAAAATCACTTTTGCAGTATGAAAGAAATCCACCTTCTCTACACAGTTAGTGGTGAGGTATTTTCAAGCTTCCAATGGTGCACTTTAGAGACATTCATACATCAGGAAGTGTCTGGCACCACTACACTTTAGCCTGTGTGGCCTTAGGAAAATCATTCCATGTTTCAGTTTCCATTTGTCTTTGAGGAAATAGATATCAAGATATTCATTTAATGGTCTTTGAAGTTCTCTTGGATTAGCAAAATACTCCATCTTTATTTTTTTGAGATGACATTTACAATTTATTTTAATATAACTTTTGAGTTAAGACAACATGTTCTGTTAAAAATAATTACAAATGTATTAGTATGTCTTTGAAATCTGTCGTTTGTAATGTCAAAAGGCACAATAACAAACTGACACTTTCATTTTCAATGACTGTGCTATAAAACACTTTTAGCTCTTTTGTACAAGTTATGTAATTTTATTATTCTGGTGAGTGCTACATTTTAAAATTTCTAGCTTTCATTGCAAATTTAAAATGTATTATACTAATGCAATATAAGCATGTAAACTTTAATGTAACATTAATTTCTTTTACCTCTTTTGGGTACACACGTAAAAGAAGACGAACAAACTATATTAAACAATGGAAAAAATCAGGTTTTAAAATAGCAAAATTATCTATTAGGAAAAGGAATTTCAAATGATATGTAATACAAAAAGATGGGAAATACAGAAAAACAGAAATTAAAAGTACTTCACCAAACAGCAATTGTGTTACCAAGATTCCGATTATGTTCCCAAACCCAGACTTCAAAACCTTTCCCTTTTACATCTTGTGATCTTACTATACAAAGCATTTTCTATGCTGCTTTTTACACTTAACATTACAAGCATGCAATTATAGCAAGTTATAGGTTATCAAACATGGAACTTTGTTTTAATTTAGTTGCCTATTGTCTTAGCTTCTTTTCCTATTGTTGTGAGAAAATATCTGACAAAAACAACCTAAAGGGGAAAGGGTTCAATTTGGTTCACAGTTCTAAAGAGATACAGTTCATTATGGCAGGGAGGCAGGGAAGGACCACAATAAAAGCAAGAAGGTGGCTGATCACATTGCATTTACACTTAAGAAACAGAGAGAACAGGAAGTGGACCAAGCTATAAAGCCTCGAGATTTCCCTTAATTGAAGTACTTCCTCCAGCAATGCTCCACCTACTAAAGTCCTCAACTTAAGAGCCTAGTGGACATTTTATATCCAAACTGCCAGAGTTATAGAACCTATTTCCCAGCAGCATAAAATAATAGTTACATCATTGTTCTTAGGGTGTGTGTGTGTGTGTGTGTGTGTGTGTGTGTGTGTGTGTGTGTGTGTGTGTGATATTCTGACACTTGGCTAAGCTTTTGCCTATTGTCCTCCACTCCATTTACCCTCTGATCCTCTTCATTTTGGTAAAATTAAAACTGTTGCATTTATTAAAAATAAGTCCTAAAATTGACAGACCAGGACTATATCCTGGCTCCAAACAGCAGGAGAGCATAAAAATCAGATGACAAGCTGATAAGAACACCGTTTAACTATAGGGCAGATACGTGCATATGTTTCACAAAGTTTATTTGTTGTGCTTCATGGATTAGGACATACATCTGCATCATTGTTATCTGAGAAAATAGAGAAGGCAATATACAGCAGTGCACAAGAACAGATGCTCCAAATGAAACTTCAGGACAATTTACATCTTTCCCACAATTCTGCCTCTTATCCAATAAAGGATTAATTGTGCCATCAAACTAACTACATAGGATTATTAATTGTGCTTATTTAAATTTGATACAAAAGATCTTGCAACCTGTGTGTGGTTTTCAATTCAATGTCATTGTTTTTTGGGCACATTTGCAGTCATGTTGAAAACAGCTCATTCTAAATTCTGCGATAGGTTGGGTTTTATATAGCTGGGTGTTTAATATCTTAGATCCCTCTAGGCAGTTGATTCTTTTTTCATATTTTGCTCCTGCACAGAGTCTGCCTGTCAGGTTTTGTTATAATGATGCTGTGGCCCAGCACCAGAGTATCATTGGCTCACAACAATACAATGTGCTTGTGGTGTGCACAGCATAGTGAGGGATTTGCTGTTCAGCTAGACTCAGCTGGGCTTGCTTCAGGGCATGGGGCTACTTCAGGACTGTGCCAGGGGCTCATTTCTAGAATTCAGGCTCATTGACATTGGCCACTATGGTACATTTTCCCACTGGCAATATCTGAAGCTCAGAATAGAAACCCCAACTCACGAGCACATTTTAAGCTTCAGTCTGTATTACTTTCACTACTATCCCATTGATCAAAGCAAGTCCCACGCCGCGTCCAATATGAATGGGATGAGAAATGCATTCCATTATCCTCAGGTGTGACAAGGAGCCCATTAGAGGGAAGAGACAAACCGACACTAGTAATTCTGTTTACCACAGTGTTTAACATGCTGTTTGGAGATTTAATATTTTCTTTTCTGTATTGACTTGCATAAGTCAACTTGAGTTTTTCTATGTATATTCTCAAAGCACCTTTAACCTTTTTTATTTCCTTCTTCTTCTTAAATAGCTTTTTGTAAATTTTATGTGTATACAATGCCCTATCACCTCAAGCAAGTACACTCTAGAGAACCTTTGGACACCAGGCAGTATTCTGTCATTTTACAGATAAGGACATTGAAGTCTGAAGACATTAAGCTCTTGGCACAAGAACACAGACTAGTCAGGGACAATATATTTTAACGGCCACAATGAGCAGGACATTCTACAGGCCCTCTTCCCCTTTAACTCAGATGTCTGGTCTCATTCTGTGCTCCATGAATACGCTCAATGCCACTTCCCAGGAGGAATCCAGCTGGCTTGCCTACACTGGAGATGCTAAAAACAGAATAATAGATTACCTGAGGCAGAAGGAACACGAATGAGTCCTGCCTGCAAAGTGCCCAGCAGGCAGCAGCATCTATAGTCCTCTGGCTGAAGTGACAGAGCTCAGGCTGCTGGGTTCTGGGGAAGACTCACTTGTCTTCTGGAGGTCAGGTTAACAAGCTACTTCTAAGGTGCCTTTGAAAAATGCTTTTCTGAGTCCTCAGTCTCACTGGGTCGGTAGGGCAGCATTTTCTGCGTAAAATTTTGGACATGTAACAAACTCCTCTATGTAGTAAAGAGCTACGAGGTTAGTATGATTTTGCTATTTCAGACTTGTTCAAGTTCAAACTAATGTGTTTATGTGTTTTGCCTGAATGGCAAGAGATGTCTAACCTTAGAAAGTCGCTAATAATTTATGTTCTCTGTCATATGAAAGTCCCAGACAAACTGGTATTACATGAACGTTGAACAAGGTTTGTTTGTAAAGAGAAAGAGTGTGCGTGCTCACACACATGTGCATGTGCCCCTCAGCTTGGCATCTAACTACTTCATCACTCTATGGTCAGGACACAAAGGGGTGCCTTCTTGCTTCCTTCAGAAGGCATAATTCAGTAGAATGGCAATGCTTACATTAAAAGGAAAGAAAGAATAATTGGGGGTGGGGGAATCCCAATTAATTCGTTTGGGGTTTGCTGCCCTAAGGAGCTCCTGTTGCCTTTCTGCTACTTAGTATCTCATTCACTCTGTTATTAATGCTTTTGCTCCCAAGTTTGACATATTATGTGCCAAACTGAAGCAAGAGACACAGATGGAAAATGTGTTGTTGTTTTGGGTTTTTTGTTTTTTGTTTTTGTTGTTGTTGTTGTTTTAATGGTATCTAGTAACACTCTTGTTTCTGACTCCAGCTGTAAAGATGTCCTATAAGAATGATGGTGCACAGAGAATTAACAGTTTCTTCTTTAGCTGAGACAATGAAGTTTCCTGAGCTCAATGAAAACAAGCAGTGACTGTTAGTTATGAAGCCTGAAGCACAGGGTAGAGACTTCTTATTCTCTAGAAATGAAAACTTAAAACATTCAAATGATGAAATCGTTTAATTATGCATAACTTTACTCTGGAAATGTGTTCATATTTTAATTTAAGCATCACTTCATTCATTTCATTCTGTTTAGAAATTGAACCCATATATTCCTGTACTTTTTTTTAATCAAAAGGATAAAATTTCATCTTCTCCATCTAGTAACTTCTGGTTTGCTGGGTTTGAAGGTGGCTGCTGGTGACTTTAATTTCAGATTGAATCATGAAACTGCGTCTTGGTTGATATGGGAATTCTTTTATTTCAGTTAATTAATTAACTTATGTATTGGTCTTTGTTGAGTCAGGGTCTCACTATATAATTCTAGCTCTCTGGGAGCTCACTATGTAGACCAGGCTGCCCCTGAACTCACAAAGATCCTCTGCCTCCTGAGTACTGGGATTAGTGCTGTATGCCAATAAACTAGGTTGAAATTTCTTATCACATTGGATAAACACATGAGCACATTGGCTAAAGGGTTTAACTATGCAATTTTGGCTAGAAATTCTGACAGCTGCACTGTGGTTGGCCAAACTATCAGGAGTAACCCTTAGAGGGGCATTGAATATCTGTAACTTGACAGCATTGTAGAGAGAGTACTTATTTTGGTTTATGGCACCAAAGGCTTTCAGTTCAGGATAACATAAAAATCACAGTAAATGGCTCAGTCAGAGAAAGATCAGTAAGAACATGTAGCAGGAGTTCTTTACAACATGGTAGACCAAGATCAAAGAGAATGTAGGTAAAAATCAGGAGTGGGTATCACCTTCAAAGACTGTAATCTACTTTTGACAGCCAGGCCACCACCTCCCAAAGGCTCCAAAGCCTTCTAAATAGCACTATAAACTGGAGACCAAGCCTTCAAAACATGAGCCCATGGGGAATTCTTCAGATTCAAACTATGGCATTCTGTATTGCCCTGAAACATTTATGACCACTTGATAATGCAAATGCATTCAGCAAAACTTCAAGAACTCACACAGTTTAACAAACTCAAGACGGTTCACAGGTCCAAAGCCCAAAATTTCTTCTGAGATTCAGAGTGCTTAGATGTGAAGAGCTTTAAAATCAAAACTCTCGGCACCCTGACATCTCAGGGGTTCATCAAAGCTCAGTCTTAACCTTCAAAGTTTTCTGTCCAGCCGGCCCATTCTGAGACTCTCCACACGGGACGTAATCCTCCTACACATTTGCCTAGTCTCATGTATTCTCGTGAGAGCCTCCATGATCCCTTTCTGTATGCCTGTAAAACTAGCAGCACATGAATACAGTCGAGGTCTTCAGAGAGCAGAAGATGATGCTACCTGGCCACACCCCTTTGGAACACAGCTGCAGCAGCCTCTAGAACTGAGAGTCTAGATGCTTGCAGAGCTAAACCAGGGAAAATATATCCCAGTTGGGCATCCCCTCCACTCCCTTTTCCAAAACATCTTTTGAATGGGCTTATAGTTTTACACCAGGTGAGCTTCAATGGGAGAAGGTTTGCTGTCAAGCCTCCTCTCCTTCTATCTCAAAGCAGAATGTATTTGTGTCTCTGTAATAACACAAATCTCTTTAACAGTTACACTTGCTTCATCTGCATGTGCTTTGTCTGCAGACTTAAATAAATGTGCGCTCCCAAACTTGGTGTTTCCAAAAATCCTTCTACACCTCCTTTGCTCCCAATTCTCACTATAACCCTAGCTAAAAATAGTGAGGAATAATTGTAATAAGATCTGTATGTTATGCTGACCTCAAATTTCCTCTTTCTGTCTCCATCCTCAAAGTCTGCCACATTCCTCCTTCAAAGCCTTAGGCCCAAAGGCCTAAGAGTCTCGTGGTCTGATTTCTGTGCAGTAACATTAGCAACACTACTCTTCCCTCATCAAACTCCTGTGTTAACTGGTTTTACATTTCTGTGACCAAACTTCTGACAGAAGCAAATGAAAGAGGAAGGATTTATTGCTGCTTATGGTTTCAGAGGACCTCAGACTATCACAGCAGAGAAGTCATAGAGGAAAGGCTCAGTCAATAGCATTAAGAAAGTATGGCAGGGGCTATCTATACCACAGCATATACAGGCTGGAGACAGTGGTGGATAAGCTTCAAGAGCCTGACCCTAATGGTCTGCTCCTCTCATACAATCGAATCCAAAGTCACACTGGTTTGATACTTTGATGGTGAAGAAATATCAAAAGTCGCTGATTTCCATAATGAAGGCTTTAGATTTCTATAGAACCAGAAACCTTTGTATACACAGTAAAAGCACTGCAACTCACAACCTGTAATAGTCCCGAATCATAGCTAAAATGTTTCCGGCAGCCTTTGTTGGAATTGTAGGGCATCGCAGCTATATGGTGCAAAGTGAGAGTGTGTTCAAAGGCTAGGCTGGAGTGACATCACGGGACACAGCATGCGTGAGCACCCAAAACAACCCATAATTGTTATGTTTAGCAAACTGCAAACTATCAAACCTTAATGGAATGATGCCTGATACCACATCTATAACATGGGCCTGACAGCAACTCCTTGTAATGTTGATGTTGTATATGGTCAATGTATATACTCCCTATACCTAGTGCATTGTTAAGTTCTCAATATAAACGAATCTATATTAGTTATCTTGCATACGTGTCTCTGGGAGGGGTGCTTCAGAGAGTTGGGCATTGTCCACTTGCTTTAATTACAGAAATAATTTCCTGAGGTTGATCTTGACTATATCTTCTGTGAATCAGAAGAGAAAACATGAGAATAAAATTTCCCTCCTTTTATTAAGTCACTATGCCTGACATTTCACTCCCTAGCAGGAAAATGTGACTAGCAGCATGTGCTGCAGTGTGTTATATAAGCCTGGAGTGTATTTCTTTGCTGTTGATTCTCTGACATGTTTCCATATTTCTATGTGCAAATGTGCCTAGATAGACAATGCTAGACAAGACATTGAGAAAAAGAGAAGGAAGCTAAAGATAATGCCTGCTATGCTAAGTGAGATTGTGAATATGCTCTGTGAAATATAGCTACTGTTTCTGGAAAAAATATAGCTGTGCTTTTTAAACTATTGGGCAGTTTTGTTTTGTTTGTTTGTTTGTTTGTTTGTTTGTTTGTTTGTTTGTTTGTTTTGAGAGCCTGTAACTTTAGGGGGGGGAAATGTATAGAAGATTTATGTAGGTAGACTCACCTCTATCCTTTCTTGGTCTGTTGAGTAGAAATATCATCTCCTGGCCTGGAAAATGGCTCCGTGAGGGAAAGTGTCTGCTGCCAAGGCTGGCAACCTGAGCTCAGTCTCTGGGACACACAAAATGGAGGAAAAGAACCAAGTCCCTCAATTTGTCCTCTTTGATCTCCAACTATACACTGAAGCACACCTCTCCCTCTCCCTCTCCCTCTCCCTCTCCCTCTCCCTCTCCCTCTCCCTCTCCCTCTCCCTCTCCCTCTCCCTCTCCCTCTCCCTCTCCCTCTCCCTCTCCCTCCTCTCCCTCTCCCTCACCCTCTCCCTCTCCCTCACCCTCTCCCCTCTCCCTCTCTCTCTCTCTCACACACACACATACACACAATTAAAATATAAATCTCACTCCCTCATTTTTCTATGTTTAAGAAAAGTGTGTAAACCAGATTAAATCCCAGTACTTAGGAGGCAGAGTGCCATTAATCGTAGCACTCAGAAGGAAGAGGCAGGAAGATCTCTCTGTGAGTTTGAGACCATCCTGGTCTACAGAGTGACAGCCAGGGCTACACAGAGAGAAACCATGTCTCAAAACAAAACAAAACAAAACAAAACAAAACAAAACAAAATGTGGAACTGCATAGAATAGTGTTTAACAGTTACATTTTACCCTCATAGCAGTTTTTGTCTGAAATAACTTATAAACTATAGAATGTATCTTTGGTCCCACTTACAGAAGAATCTGAGACTTGATATCAAGAAAGTGGCTGTAGGTAGCTTTAGTAACAGAAAGCTTGCCTAGCCTGCACATGTCCCTAACAGTGTTTATAATTATTAAATGGAGCTGTGTGTCATAAGCCCAAATGGAGGTGAAATGTGCAAGGTGAGAGATGTCCTGTCAGGTTAATTTAGAGTCAGTATGTACAGAGAGAGTAATAAGGTCTGACTTAATGGACTCAGAGAGACTAGAGGAAGGAAGAGAAGAGGCACAAGATGAATGTGAAGTAAGGCCATCCTCTCTGAGAGAATCCGTTTATGCCAGAAAACTCATCAGGCCCTGAAATAACACTGGAATTGGTTAGGGGGTGTAGAGCTCCTGGGAGACTACAGGAGAAGCCTGAATTGAAATCTAAAATTGACCGTGGAGATTCTGGGCATGAAAAAGAGCGCATCCGTGTTTCTCATTAGGAAATTGGAAACGCAGAAAGTCTGTTCTCCAAATACGGAGGACAAGCAAAAGAGTGTGGGGTGTGAGTACTTCCCACCAAGGTAAGCTCATTAAGACAAAGATAGCTACTAGTGTTTACTCTTCCATGTGCTGACTTATGAGATAATAAACTGCCCTGAAGAACAATCTGTAAGGTGTCACATACAGCTCAGCTCTCATGTCGACTAGGCCACCTTTACACCAGAGATTCCCCATCTGCACAGTTCAGGGTCCTTGTGGAGCTCAGGAGAGACTATGAGAGCAGAGAATGCCAAAGGCCAAGCTCTGCCCTCACTTTTCCCACCTGCCACTTGGAACTCTTGATTTTGTTCCATGTTTCCCTTGAGTACTGATGACGATCACAAGATGACACTGACCTCCAAGATCGCTCTTAAGCCCGAAATACAATTACTCCTGACTTTTCAAACTGTAAAATGATGCAAGCCATCTCCACATCCTGATTACACTCACACACACACACACACACACACACACACACACACACACACACACACACATGCAAGCGCGTGCAGGTTGGCAAAACATCACCACATTAACACAGTGCACAACAGGACAGATGCCCTGTCCTTCGGAAGCCTTTGTCTTCCCGCTGCCACCACTTTTCATATGCGCAAAGCTGTAGCCTCAGCACTTGCATCTGAATGGCCCCCTGAAGTGCACTTTCCTCTCATCGAGGAGCTGGGTTTTAACAGGCTCTTCTCTTGGTGAAGTGGGGTTTCCATTTCATTGTTCCAAATGAGTCACCTGAGAACCACTCTGTGTACACAGAACATATCTGCGGCTTAGTGTTTTCACAGTTTGATTTTTGTGTCTGATGGATGTTTATTGTACTTTCTCATCTAAATCCAGATTGGGGCTCTTGGAAAAGAGGCAGATGGTATTTTTCGATAATTAATGCAAGGCATCAGTAAAATATGGGAGCTATGATTGTTCTTTTAAAACAAAAAATCAAAAATCCTCAGTTTCATGCTATATGACATTGCAACTGAAACTCATTCCAGGTACTAATATTACATTGAGTTTCACAAAGGGGATAGAAAATTCATTTTTCAATTTTTTTTCCAAGGGTAAAGAATGGCTGCAGACTCCCTAAACTTCAGACAGCACTGTCGAGAGGACATTGCTGGTTCAGTGTTGACTGCTTATCTGAGCACCCTCCTGCCTTTGGTCCTGAGTCACCTTGCTCAGGGAAGATAAGATGTCCATGAGCTAGAAATTGCAAAGTCCTCTTCAAAAATGAGAAAGGCAGGTTTCCATTTATTGACTGTTAAAAGGAAGAGACAGCAGAAGGAATTGTAGCACTGAAATTAAACATGTTTCATAAGCTTTGGGGTCTAGTTCCATACAGACTCAAAAGTTTTGGAAGACTGTTTACTATTCTGAGGCATGATGATGGTGGTGGTGATGTGAATAGTTAATCCGATTTGACTCCTGACAGGTCACCTGCAATGCATCTGCCCAAGACCTCTGGATTTATGAATGAAAGACACACACACACACACACACACACACACACACACACACACACACACAAAACGCGCGCACCAGCTAATTTTGCTATAACTTGACTAGCTTAATGGATGGGCACTTCTAAACCTTCCCCCGGGGAAGCACACACTCTCCTCCGGTATTCCTGGCTTAACACCTTCTAAATCTATATTTTATCTTTGCTGCCCTGTTACCTTCTGGGCAGCCCCTCTATAGGGTCGCTTCTCGTTTTCACCTACATTACTGGATTATTTCTCTCCTTCACCTATTAAATCTGATCGCTCTGCCTCTGAGTTGTGCTGATTCTCTCCTTCCTCAGTCCCTTGCCTATGCGATCTAAAAGTCCCGCCTCTGTCTCCCTGCTCAGCCATTGGCTATACAACAACCCTTTATTGCCAATCAAAGCCAGCTGCGCAGGGCCCCTCAGAGTCTGAAAGTGTGGCTTTTGGGAGCCGAATTAAGACAAAGCATTAGAACCAATTCCTAACATCTCACCCTTTCTGTCCAATAAAAATGTTCTTCTCTCAGACATAAATTGAGCACAACCATAACAATTATGTAAATTACAAAGTATGATATACAATTAACACCTAGTCCGCCATATTTATCAATTAGATAAAGTATTCTACCATCTATCCTAACTAAAGACCTTACAATTCTATACCTAAATTATGTTTTGTTTTTAACTTGCATTACCGTCTGAAAAGCATCCTTTCAAATCTCTTTATATATGTAGTAATGGTGATGACGATGATGACAGTGATGATGTTGGTGGTGGTGATGATGATGGGGATAGTTAAATAAACCCACCAGCTTTCACACAGACGCAAATTAAGGAACATAGACATGTTAGTTAGGTCTTGTGACTGGATTTAAAACAATCATGCCTGAAAAGGACAAATATCTGGCCCCAGAGGTGCGTGAGGTCCATAGCTGTCATGCTTATGGAAGCTCCCTGAAGGCAGTAGAAGAGCATTTAAACAAGGTGTAATGCACAACAGTAAAATGGACTCTTAGTACAGGCTATGTGTTGTTCTACTCTTAGAGATTATGCCTCATACTGACATTCCTGAAGTAGATGAGCTGACCTACTCTTTGAAGGGAAAGCATGTTTTATTGTTTCATTATTTTTATTTTTAATTTATTTTCTCTTACAATCAAGAATATTTAAAGGATCTGAAATGAAATCCAATGTTGCCTCTTTCAGAAATTTTCCTATTTTGAGGTACACATTACTTTTATTTTCTTAAAGATACTTTCAACATGATCTATTTTGATCTTCTCCAAGATCCTCCTGGCCTCCCTATCTGCCCAACTGTATGCTTGCTTTCTCTCAAAAAAAGAAACAAAAAACCAAAAGACTTGGAAAAAAAAAACCACACCAAAACACAAAAATGAAAAAGCAAATAAGCAAAAGACAGATAAAACACAACGAAGTAAAACAGAACAAAAATGAAACAAAAAGTCCAGAAAAATACCATTGGCTCATTTTGTGTTGCCCAACTACTCCTTGAAATTGGGGTCTGCCCTGGAATACCACCAATATACTCAGTAGACTCCATGGAAGAAAACTGGATGTCCTTGTTGTCAACTGTAATGTCCCAATTTTCAAATCTAATATTATTAACTTTGGTATTCTCTTTATCTTTCAGTAAATTTGGCTAATGATTTGTCAGTCTTGTTAATTTTCTCATAGAACCAATTCTGCATTCTTTGCACATTTTTTGTTTCAATTTCATTGATTTTGTTCATGCCTTTTGTTATTTCTTCCTGCTCTTTTTTCTTCTTTTTTTTATTAAATATTTTCTTCATTTACATTTCAAATGCTATCCCGAAAGTCTCTTATACCCTCCCCCTGCTCCCCAGCCCACCCACTCCACCTGACCCTGGCATTCCCCTGTACTGGGGCATATAATCTTCTCAAGACCAAGGGCCTCTCCTCTCATTGATGGCCGACTAGGCCATCCTCTACTACATATGCAACTAGAGACACAGCTCTGGGGGGGGGTACTGGTCAGTTCATATTGTTGTTCCTCCTATCTTCCTGCTCTTTTTGAGCACTATTTCTTTTTATTGTTCTAGAACATTCTGGTGTGGTGGTTTCCATGAAAATGGCTCCCGTAGGCTCATAGAAAGTGGCACTATTAGGAGGTGTGGCTCTTTTGGAATTGTTGTGGCCTTGTTGGAAGTATGCCACTGGGGATAGGCTTTGAGGTTTCAAGTGCTCAAGCCAGACCCAGTATCACAATCTCTTCCTGCCCATCCAGATGTAGAACTCTCAGCTCTTTCTCCAGCACTAATGTCTGCCTGCATGCTAACATGCTTCCCTCCATGATGATAATAGCCTAAAATATCTATTTGTACACCAACCCCAGTTAAATGTTTTTTCTTTGTAAGAATTTCCATGATCATGGTGTTACTTCATAGCAACAAACACTGACTAAGACAACAGATATATCATTAAGTTGATAACATGAGATCGCTCCTGTTTTTGTGATGTAAGCACTTAGTGCTATGAACTTGCCTCCTAGAACCTCCATTGTTTCTCATAGGTTTGAGTATGTTGTGTTTTGTTTTTCATTCAATTCTTTAAAAGTTTTTAATTTCCTTCTTAATTTCCATTTTAATTCAATTTTTATTCAGTAGAGTTGCTTAAGTTTCCATGAGTTTCTATACTTTCTTCCTGGCTCTGTTGTTATTGATATCCAGCTTTAATCTGTGGTGGTCAGATAAGATACAGAGTGTTATTTAAATTTTCTTTAGTTAGTTGATATTTGTTTTGTGTCCAACGACTACTAAGAAGAAAATGCTTTGTTTAGTGCTTAAATGCAGGGTTGTGTAGTTGTCTGCTAGGACCATTTGATTTAGCACATTATTTAACTACATCATTTCTCTGTTTAATTTGTATCTGGATGACCTATCAGTGGATAAGAGTTGGGTACTAAAGGACCTCACTATAACTATGTGATCACATATGAGGATCAATATGTGTTTTTGGCTGTAGTAGTGTTTGTTTTGTTTTGGTATGCTTTTATGAACTTGGGATTCCTTGTGTTTAGTACAAAAATGTATAGAATTACAATCTCCTCTCTATGAATTTTTCCTTTGATGGGTATTTATTGTCCTTCCCTATATCTTTTGGTTGGCTTTGTTTTGAAGTCTATTTTGCCAGATACTAAAATGGAAATTCCTGCCTGGGTCCATTTGTTTAGAGTATCTTTTTCCATCCTTTAGCTTTAAGAGCTGTCTAACTTTGATGGTAAGGTGTGTTTCTGGGATAAACCACAAAATTGGATCCTGTTTTCTAATCCAATCTGTTAGTCTGTGGTTTTTCATTTGGGGCATTAAGGCCATTAGTGTTGAGAGTTTATTGATTCTTGTTCTTTTGTTGCTATGATGTGATGTTCTTCATTCTTATTATTTGCTGATATGGGATTGTTTATTCCTTGCTTTCTTAGGTGTCAGCAACCTTTCCAGATTCACGTTTTTCTTCTGGCACTTTATGTAAAGATAAACTGGTAGATGGATAGTGCTAAAACTTAGTTTTATCATGAAAAATTTCACTCCATTGATTGTGATAGATAATTGTGCTTGGTATAGTAGTTTGTGCTGATATCTGTGGTCTTTTAGAATCTGTGGTCCTGGGCCTTCTGGCTTTCAGAGTTTCCACTGAGAATTCAGATATTATTCAAATGGGTCTGCTTTTATAGGTAACTTTGTCTTTTTCTCTTACAGATTTTACTTTCCTTTCTTTGTTCTGCACATTTAGTGTTTTGATTATTATATGACATGGGAAATTTTTGCTTCTGGTCCAGTCTATGCAGTGTTCTGTATACTTCTTGTACCCTAATAGGAACCTCATTCTTTAGGCTGAGAAAGTTTTATATATGATTTTCTTAAAAATAATTTCAGAGATAACCTGCCTTGAAATGTGTGTGTGTGTGTGTGTGTGTGTACTTGTGTGTGTGTACTTGTGTGTGTGTTCATACATATTTATGCTAGTATCAGTTGTGAACTTGAATTACAATCCAAAAATGGACAGGATACCTGTGATTCAGATCTAGAGGCAGACAACAGGCCTTCAATCCAGATTTCAGGCTGGAAGGTGTGTGTGTGTGTCTCTGTGTGTGTGTGTGTGTGTGTGTACTTCTGTATTTTATCAGATAACCAGGAAAAAAAGTATTTTACTATGGGTAAAATCAATAGAAAAATCCTAAAATTTTGTTTTGTGCTTTTTGTACCGTCTTTATCTGGTTTTGTAATAAAGTAGCATTGGCTTCATTACACAAAGTTGAAAAATATTCTATCTTATTCTGTTTTTTTTTTAAGCAGATGTAAAACTGATATTTTCTTCGAACATTTGGCAGAATTCTCCAGTGAAGTCATATGAACATGAAAGCTTATTTTGCAAGAAGCTTTAAGTAATTGTTCAATGATTGTTGCTTACTACACTCTCCTACAAGTATTTCATTAGAGGTAAAAGAAATATTTGTGTTCTCTATCAAATCTTGGCTGAGCTTTTGAGGAAGCTGGACATATACTCTTAAAGGGTTGTTTAAGGCTTTTTTCCTTTAAATGCCTAAATGATCTGGAGTGATGTTTTCTGCTTGATATTTGGTTTTAGTGATTTGTATCTTCTTTAGTTTTATTTTGTCAGTTTGCTGCATTTAAATTTTACTGACTTTTTTGACAAACTATTTTTTTCTATTTTTATCTTTTTTTCTTTCTGCTATTATCTTTAGTCTCATACCTCTCTCTGTTTGGCTTTATATTTCTCTTCTTTTTTTTTTTATTTCTTGATTGATTTGAGTCTTGTTTCGGCATCCCTGGTATAAGCATTTTGGTACAAAAAAGTTTCCTCTCAATACTGATTTAAATGAAGCATACATATTTTGGTGCTTATATTTTCATTTTGGCTCTAACCCTCTTAAAGTTTTCTTTCATGTTCTTCCTTACATAGGCTATATAGAACTTTGGTGTTTTATGTTTTACTGCTTTCTGGCTTCATTACATTATAGACAGAGAATATACTTTATAATTTCTATTTTAAAAGTTGGTTAGGTTTGCTTTAGGGTCCAGGATATGATACATTTCAGTAAACAATCTATGGTGGTTTGAGTAAGAATGACTCTAAAAGGGTCATATATTTGAATTCTTAGTCACCAGGGACTAGAACTCTTTGGTAGAATTAGAAGGATTAGGGGATGTGGTCTAGTTGAAGTAAGTGTGGCTTTGTTGAAGGAAGCATGTCACTGGGGATGAAGGGCTGAAAAGCCCATTGTTAGGCTCAGCTCTTACTCTCTTCTGCAGATCAGCATGCAGATCTCAGCCATTTGTCTTCCTGGTGGAGAGTTCCTCCTGAAATTTGGTGGCATTCCTTAATGGTTTTAGTCATTTTTCTGTTCTTTGAAAGTTAATTGTGTATGTGTGTGTGTGTGAGTGTGTGTGTGTGTGTGTGTATACTACTTTAGAGAAATTTTGTATTTGCATGGAAGACCTTTTTCTCCTTTTATTTTTAATCTATGTGCTGTTGAATTTTAAGTGAATTTCCTATAAAAAGCACAAAAATGAGCTGTTTCATTTAGCTACTAACTAATCTGTCTTCCAGTTTATTATCTATTTACATTTAAGGTAACTGCTGAGGTATTTAAAAGTAAGTTGTAAAACATTTATTTTTATATTTTAGTGAGCATGTTTACTGTTCTTGAGCATTTTTGTTATATTAGAGCCTCGGTAATAGAAAAGTGTCATCATCTTTCCTTAGCTTCAATAACCTGGGACCACAAGATAAATTTAAGCTTTATTTTAAGAACTCTATTTACAAGGCTCATGCCACACCATTTGATAACCACATACTGTGCTGACACATGTCCCTGTTAATTTCAGGGCTCTAGAGCATTGTCACATGTTCTTTAGTGAGCCTCTATGCTATCATGTTTTGGACCAAGCTGTCCTGATAATAACCTTTATCATATTACTACTCTATTACAAATAAATGTCTTCAGCGCTAAGACAAGTTTACCTTGGCCATCTTGTTCCAAATGTGACTTTTTACTTCTTCATTTTCTACAAGAAAACAGTGACTAAGTCAAGTTTTTCTTTGGAAACTAAGGTTTCAAGACTGTTGAAGGGAAAATGAAGCACAGACAGCCAACAAGTATACACAGATGTGGGTGTGTCCTCAGAACACTACTGGTGGGTGTGCTACCTGAACAAGGAACCATATGTGGTTGAAATACACTCTATCCCACATGGGAAGTTCTCGCCCTGGTTGAGACTGTATCTACCTGGAAGAGTCTGACCTTCATATAAATTCCTAAATCATATAAAATTGATAAAGAATTTTAAAGTAGCCCTGGTTGCTTCTTAGAGCAAGGAGACATGTTACCACCGCTGAACAAGTTCTGGGAAATTAGCTCAGCACTTAGGAATATCATTGTGTCTAGATTCACCGGCTTTATGAGACCACATTCTACCTCCCATCAACCATGCTGACACATATCCACTTTCCATATTTATTTGATACTGATGACATGAGTATTTTTTAATTGTTTTGCAACTCATTTAATTTAGGGTTAGGAACGATTTCTTGGCAATCATTGTGCATTTCTGACATTTCTCTCAAAATGAGATAATGTGATCAATTAATTACTTCCAAAGTATAATGACATCTTAATGAATACAAATTTTAACAATTAATGTTGTTGACACAATGCTGTATTTCGCAGACATTTAATTATACACATTAATATTGACATAGAAGTTACAATATTTTGGAGACAGTTGTTATTTTTTAGTTTCAAACTTCTTATAGGTTCTCCAGAGGTTTGGGTTCATGGTTTCCAATGTAGAATTAAACACTGGGCTTAGCCAAGGATTTTCTTGAGGGCCTGGTGTATGAAAAAAGGATGTAGTTTCTTGTCTAAAACCTGAAATGTACTTGGCAGAGCTAGTAATAGGCTGGGGCCAGAGTCTTGGGAGCTTTTTCCTGAGGCCCTGATCTAGAGAGATGGATTACACCTCCTCTAAAACCAGGAATAAGATTGTCAGAGCTGGTAATAGCCTGGCCCATAGAGGAAATGTGTCTTCAGATCCTGAAAACCTAACTCTTCCCACCAAAAAGACCTATGGCTATCAGTCCCAAGGCCACT
The DNA here is from genome assembly GCF_000001635.26 of Mus musculus. Lineage (NCBI taxonomy): Eukaryota > Metazoa > Chordata > Mammalia > Rodentia > Muridae > Mus > Mus musculus. Next base: position 49,439,869 of record NC_000080.6, on the reverse strand, counting down.
GTGTGTTTGCTCTGCGAGGTTTTTGAGATTCCCCATGTTTCCCATGGGTTTGATTAGCTTCCCACTGACTTTATCCCATTGTACAATAGTTTATGCTTTGTCCCATTTCTTTCCTGGAAATAGTATGTAAGATGTTGTTCTTCTTAATAAGCTTGCTTAGCATAAAACATAGCTTATTCATGACCTCCTGATCCAAGGTTTATCTGATTCCTTATCTTCTGATTCTCTAGTCCTCTCTCAGGACCTGGTCACTGAAGAATGACTATTTTGTATTTGACTGACAGGAGTCTGAAGGGGATATCTTAACCTTCCTTTGAGGCCTACTTTCTGAGTCCTCATTTCTGTTCACCTGGGCTGGCCCTTCTCCAGGTGACTGACACCAACAAATCTAGTGTCTTTCAAGCTCCTTCTGACCTTTTTGGTAATATTAGATAACCACTAAACAGGATCATCTTTGCTGGGGTTTCATTGCTGTGAAGAGGCATCATGACTAAGGTAGTTTTCATAAAGGAAAACATTTAACTGGGGCTGGCTTACAGTTTCAAGGGTTGGTCCATTATCGTCATGTCATGGTGGAAAGCATAGCAGCATGTAGGCAGACTTGGTGCTGGAAGATCCCAGAGTTCTACATCTTGATCGAAATGCAGCCAGGAGGAGACTGGATTCCACTGTGGGTGGAGCTTGAGCACCAGAAGCCCTCAAAGCCTGCCTACACGGTGGTACACTTCCTCCACTTCTGTGTTTTTATATAGGCAAATAAACTAATAATAAAATAATATGGAATATTTCTAATATGTTATAACAAGCAATTTGGAGTCTGAAGGAGTCTCAGAGGTTAAGAGCACTTGCTGCTTTTGCAGAGGACTGAGGTTTGGTTCCTGGCACCCACGGGTTGGTTCAAAACTTTCTGTAACTCCAGTTCTAAGGGACCGGATGCATTTGTAAGGTCTACATAGACACTACACACTTGTGGTACATACAAACACATAAAGTTGAAACATTTGTACACATAAATAAAAATTAATCTTTGAGAAAGAATAGTTTCAACCTTGAAGATCATTGCTTTATAGATCTTGCCTACAAAATGAGAGTGGCTTGCCAATAAAATAAATTCTACATTGTTATTCAAAATACTCTGCTCTTTGACGTGGCAGCCTGAAACCTCTCTATCTCTAGAGGAGTCTTTGTAATAGTTTTGTATCATTAAAGTTTTTCTTTATCTAAATCAAAGTTTCATCTGCCCCAAAGGACAATCTACATTTTCCTCAAGAGATATAAAACAACTTACAGCTTTTTTATTTGTTTTTAAATGTTTTTATTTTATTTTATTTTATTTTATTTTATTTGCATGGATATTTTGCCTGTATGTGTGTAAGTGTACCACATGTGTGTCTGGAATCTATAAAGGTCAGAAGAGGGCATTAAATCCCCTGGAAGTGGATTACAAACATGTGGGTGCTGAGGACTGAATCCAGGTTTTCTACAAAACAAAACAAAAAAAATGCTATTAATTTCTGAGTAATCTCTTCATGCCCTGATTGCAATTTTTAAATAGTATGTTTTTAAGTTTTTTCCCCAAGTAGTGTTTCAAAAATTTTGTCTCTCAATAAAAGGCAGGGTTACTTTGATGAAAAGGCAAATTCAGAATTCCTAGGAGAGTAGAGTTCAAATCAGGAAGCACTCAAAAACACAGCTTATCATCTTCAAATATTTATGCAGTGAATGGCTACAAATGAGCTGTGAACTTTTATCCCATTTAGCTCATGTCCTAGAGGAATGATGGTCTGAAATGGCTGTAATTTTAGCTTGCAATTACTTACAGTGTGGCATTTACATTGAGCCATTTGCAGGTAACATAAACCAAAAAATGTTCTTGTTCTTAGAGTCCTTGCTAGGAGACTGAAAGATATATGCAATAGTGGCCCACTGTCACATGACTAATGATCCCAAAACCCAGAACTTAAAAAAACATTTATTATATCTACTAGGATTCTGCAGATTAGTGGAGCTCAGCTGGAATCCTCTTGTTTGGAAGGTCTCAACGAATTTCAGTCTGATAGAAGCTGAGACTAGAATCATTCGAAGGTTCAACTGATATGAACACTCAAAATGAACCAACCATATGGTTGGCAGCTGGTTTGGGCAATTTTCTGAAGATCTAAGAAAATAATGAACTAGAGTGCCCATATGCAAGCTTTCCTGTGACTTGGGCTTCTTGAGGTATAACACCTGCAATTCCATATGCAATTAATCTCTATAATAGAAGGATTTTTGTGCCCCAGTTCTACAAGTTGTGTAGTGTCACTTCTGCCATTCTCTATGTCATAGTTGTATTAAAGAGATTCTCTCTCTCTCTCTCTCTTTCTCTCTCTCTCTCTCCTCATACACAGACATGTAAGCACACAAGCACATACACACAAACAAACAAACAAATATGAATCACATTTATATATAAATTAGCTGGAGAAATAGAACATCAAGATACCTCTTGAGGCTAGATATATGGATACTGGAGAATACATAAAAAGCACATAGTAAAAAATATGGTTTACAAAATCTAAAGTGAACACATGTCTAGAACGTACCCATGGGGAAGTTAGCCAACAAGGCTGATTTAAAGAGAACTTTAAGAAAAGAAATGTTTCTATTTGCTGAAATAAAAGACACTTGACTAAGATTGCTCATTTAGACTTTAAAAGTTGTTAGTATTCCACAAAACAGAGAAGCTACAGTCACATTTCCTCCAGATAGAAATTACTTGTATCTTTCAGTCAATTCATTTGCATTGCCATATGTGGTGGTTTGAGTATGTTTGGCACAGGGAGTGGCACTATTAGGAAGTGTGTCACCGTGGAGGTGGACTTTGCAGCTCCTATGTTCAGGCTCCATGTGGTGTGAAATAGAGCCTCCTTCTGGCTGTCAGCAGCAGACGGTCTCTTCCTGGCTGCTTTCGGATCAAGATATAGAACTCTGAGATCCTCCAGTACCATGTCTGCCTGCACACTGCCATTCCTCTTGCCATGATGATAATGGACTGAACCTCTGAAACTGTAAGCCAGCCCCAATTAAATGTTTGTCTTTATAAGGGTTGCCTTTGTCATGGTGTTTCTTCACAGCAATGGAAACCCTAAGACACAATTTATCTTAGTTTGCTTTCTATTACTGAGATAAACAAAAGCAACTTGGAAAAGGAAGGATTTATTACACTTTATTGGCTAAAGTCTCTCATGAAGGGAAATCATAGTAAGAATTCAATGAAGGAACATGGAGTGAAGAATTGAATGAACCAGAGACCATGGAGGAGTGCTGCTTACTGGCTTGCTCCCTGGAACTTGCTCAGCCTGCTTTCCTATATCACCCAAGTCTACCTGCCCCCAGGATTGGCAATGGCCCCAGTGGGATAGGCCATCCCACAGCAATCATTAATCATGAAAACTTGCTTACAGGCCAAGCATGAAATACACACACACACATTCATATAAATTCAGCATTCAGAGAACGTGCTACAGAGTGAGTTGTGAAGGGATGTAGCATTTTATAGTCTTGAAGCTGAAACCTTAGAGCGAAGCATTAAAGGCAAGAGTGGATGGCATTTGGCCTTGCTGAAGTCAAGAGTGGGTGGCATTTGGTCTTGCCAAAGATCTCTTGACTCTGACATCGAAAGCACAAGCAACAAAAACAAGAACAGACAAACGCACTGCCATCAAACTACAAGGTTCTACACAGCAAAGCCGATGGGCTGAAAAGGCAACCTTTAAAAATCATAGAAAACATTCTTCATGCATTTTTTTGGTAAGGGGTGTGTCTTAGTCAGGGTTTCTATTCCTGGACAAAACATCATGACCAAGAAGAAAGTTGGGGAGGAAACGGGTTATTCAGCTTACATTTCCACATTGCTGTTCATCACTGAAAGAAGTCAGGACTGGAACTCAAGCAGGTCAGGTAGCAGAACCTGATACAGAGGCCATGGAGTGATGTTCTTTATTGGCTTGCCTCCCCTGGCTTGCTCAGCTTGCTTTCTTATAGAACCCAAGACTACCAGACCAGAGATGGCACCACCCACAAGGGGCTCTCCCCATTTGATCACTAATTGAGAAAATGCCTTACAGCTGGATGTCCTGGAGGCACTTCCCCAACTGAAGCTCCTTTCTCTGTGATAACTCTAGCCTGTATCAAGTTGACACAAAACCAGACAGTGACAATGTAGTAGTACAAGTGGGTCATGTTCTAGTTCCTGCAAGCAGCAGAACTCGGCAGCTTCAGCCACGTGACTCTGGCTCTAGAGTTAAGAATGGAAGGAACTACTGGGACAATTGATGCTGGTTAGCTGGAGCTAAGGAATTAGCAGTGATTATGAAGAGATCAGCATCACTGAGGTGAAATCTTCTGGGAAGTGTTTTCTGGGAGCACAAAAAAGCTGTGTTCCAGAGATAGCCAAGTACCTCGTGCTGCGGCTGGACTTGGTAATGGGTAAGAATCACCCAGTTGCTACTGGTTTTGAAGGCATGAAGGTGTCATGAAGAACAGCTGAGGCTTGGCACTGTGAGAGGTCATGGAAGACCATTGGAGAAGGTATAGCCTCAGCTGTAGTTGATGGCCCAGGACTGAAGGAGTCATGCAAAGGATTTGAGGCTTGGCACCATGAAGAGAGCCTATGAGAGGCTATTAGTGAAGCCTAGTTGGAGTGGAACACCCCAGTGTATTGGAGATGTCATTACCATGGGATGATCACCAAGAACAGCAGCCATAGTGGAGTGGATCAACCTGAGCTTAGAGTGCTACAGAGGGTGGAGCTAGAGAAGTGATACCAGCACTTAGGAGGAGTCCAAAAGATCAAGTGGAATCCAAGACACTGAAACAAGAAGCTGTAACATTGAAATTGCCTTGGAGACTCAAAGATTTTAAAGATGCCAGAGCCATGGGGTACACGGTGAGGAAAGCTGCTAACAGGGAGTGGCACCAGCGCAGGAGAAAGCAGTTTGTTGAAGTCAACAAAGATGAAAAAGGAGTGGAGATTGGAAGACCGATTTGACATCAGCCATGAAGATGCAGAGTTTGGAATTTGCCCAGCTGGTTTCCTGTCTTTCTTTGGAGATTACAAGTAAGTGATTGGATGAACCTCAGAAGAGACCTTGAACTTTAGATTCTTAACATTGTTGAGAATGCTATAGACTATGAGGACTTTAAAAGTTGGACTAACAGCATTTTGCATTATGCTATATTTAAGTTTGGCCCCTCATAGACTCATGTGTTTGAACAAGTCTATGGGGGCCAGGGAGAGGAATGTGATGGTTTGTATATTCTTGGGCTAGGGAGTGACACCATTTGGAGGTGTGGCCTTGTTGGAATAGGTGTGACCTGGTTGGAGTAGGTGTGTCACTGTAGGTGTGGGCTTAACATCCTCACCCTAGTTGCCTGGAAATCAGTCTTCCACTAGCAGCCTTTGGATGAAGACAGAACTCTCAGCTCTGCCTGAGCCATACCTGCCTGGATACTGCCATGCTTCTGCCTTGATGATAGTGGACTGAACCTCTGAACCTGTAAGCCAGCCCCAATTAAAGGCTGTTTTTTATAAGACTTGCGTTGGTCATGGTGTCTGTTCACAGCAGTAAAACCCTAACTAAGACAGGGGTTAATATCAAAAGCTTGTTTGCTCAGTGGGAAAGATGCAAGGTTAAGACCTAGAGATCTGCAGCATAGTATTCTGCTGCATAGAGAGCAAGACTGTGTCATGAACTTCTTTCTGCAAAAAAGTGCAAGGAACAAAGGGGCATCATAGACAAAAACACTAGTGGAAATGGATCTAGAGCCAATAGAGTCATTGGCATTAGCAGACAAAATAAGAACATCAAGACAGAAAAATGACATAGGCCTGGTAGCTCATACTTATAATCCCAGATTGCAGGAGGCTAAGGCAGGAACATTGCCAATTTAGGTCAGCCTGGCACGAAGTAAGTTCAAGGTCAGCTTGGGTAATTTAATGGCATTGTGTCTCAAAATAAAAAAAAAGGCTAGATGGGCCACCTGCAACACAGCATGCTAGTTACCTTAGCTTTGGGCACAATAGTCTCTCTCTCTCTCTCTCTCTCTCTCTCTCTCTCTCTGTCTCTTTCACACACACACACACACACACACACACACACACACACACACACACACACACATGTGCACATGCACACGTATACATGCAGAGGAAGCCCAGATTTGAATTCTTCATTTTTCTCCGTGTGTCTTCTGTCTCTGTTGTCTGTTATCTGTCCCCAACAAAGAGCTTTGCATGGAAAAACACAGAAAACGTGATATGGGAAAAGATTGAGGAAACTCTTATCTCAATCAAAAAAATTTTAGAACAATTTTCTTGGCTGACCTTCTTGGTCAGGGCATGGAAGACTACATAATTTAAAATCAAAGAATGCATTTAGCTTAGCCTTTAGAAGATGGTTCCATAGGATGCTCATGGCATAGTAAGGCATGTTATGTTGTTTACAGTCAAGTTAAGCAGGTTAAAACACAGTAGGGAGACAGACTGAGTACATGGTTGCTTACGGGAACAGGACAAGCTATTTATTAACTTACATACAAGGTAAGGGATGGCAAAGCTCAGCTTCTGAAAGTAAGGAATATTTTCAGAAAGAGCTGCTCCTGACCTGGGAGGTGGGGGCAGTAGAAGGACACTGGCCAGCTCGAGCCTGGCAAAAATAACTCTGGCAGGCCTTGCCCTTCTCCCCCATCCCCTCTGATGCACTAACAATCATTAGATTTCTTTCCTAAAGCTATTCCAAGGTCTATTCCTTTATTTGGCTACTTCTTCCTCCTGAGACTGACTACCAAGGTCCAGCTATCAAACAATTGAAGTCCAGCAATCAAAAGTCCCCTTTGGCTCACCTAATTAACACACCCAATTAAACACCTTGTCCTAACACAGGGTTTCCCCCTTTTTACCTTTATAAACAATTTGCCTATCCACATGCAGTCCTTTGTCCTCCTGGACAAATACATCTTTCCTCTCTCCTTTGTTCCCTTCCCCTTCTCCCTCTTCCTCTGTCTCTTGTCTTTGTCTCTTATTCCTTGCCTTTTGTTCCTCTAGGGCAAATAAATCTCTTTTTGTGCTGAGAACTTGGTCTTGAGTGTCCTGAGCCAACATCAGTCCCTTCAGTAAGAGGATCAGGAGTTGGTTTGAGGCCATCTTCATTTATATAACTACTTTAAGACCAGTGTGGGGTACATGATATCCTGTTCCCAGACAATAAAAACAAACAAATAAATAAATTCATACATACATACATACATACATATATACATGCATACATGGATAAAAATATTTGTAACTTAGTAGTCGATCTCTGTCACAGCAACAGGAACTAAAATACATTTTAAATTATCTCGAAAAGTAATTGTTCATTAAGGATAATGTAACAGCAAAGTGTGGGATTGAGTACCTAAATAAAAATAAGGATAATGTAACAGCGAAGTGTGGGATTGAGTACCTAAATAAAAATAAGGATAATGTAACAGCGAAGTGTGGGATTGAGTACCTAAATAAAAATAAGGATAATGTAACAGCGAAGTGTGGGATTGAGTACCTAAATAAAAATAAAGATGATTGTAGCACTGGAACAGTTAAACCACTTTGGCTCGGGTCTCCCGCACATTGCACATGTCCAAGAGCTTTCTGGATTCACCAATAAACACACACACACACACACACACACACACGCCTTTAAGTCTGTTCTCTTTGCTCCTTCATGATTCTCCTGTTTTTCTCCCTGTTCTCCCTCTCTCCTTGGTCCCTTGCCTGATCAATCTAAACGTCCTGCCTTCATCTCCCAGCCAGCCATTGGCTGTATGGCAACTCTTTATTACTAATTGAAGCCAGCTGCGGATAGGGGCCCTCAGCATCAGGAAGAGCGGCTTTTGGGAGCAGAATTAAGGCAAAGCATTAGAACCAGTTCCCAACAGATGATAAAATAAAACTTCATAGAATATGGGAGAGAAGAGATGAAAGCAAACCGCTGGAAAGTTCCACATTGTATCATATAATTATTTTTGTTGTTGTTGTTTTGTTTTGTTTTTTTTGTTTTTGTTTGTTTATTTGTTTGTTTGTTTTTCGAGACAGGATTTCTCTGTGTAGCCCTGGCTGTCCTGGAACTCAGAAATCCTCCTGCCTCTGCCTCCCAAGTGCGGGGATTAAAGTTGAGCGCCACCACTGCCTGGCCATATAATTGTTTGAAGGTAAGTCACAATGTTATGTGAATGTGTGTGTGTGTGTGTGTGTGTGTGTGTGTGTGTGTGTGTGTGTGTGTGTGTGTGTGTTCACGCGCACGTATGCACTAAAAATGACAAATAGAATACTAGAATAAAGAAATGAGAATCCTCCCATTTACAGTTAATTAAGCAACAATGGAAATGACTTGGGATGATAAAAACCCCTACTCCCTCTGAAAGAAGGAAGTACAAAAAAAACGGAAGCAGAACCTACAACAGACGAGACAGCAAGACAACAAACAGCAGGATGTTAGATTTAAACTAATTCTGAAATGCCATACATTATAAACAGTGAGCATGCCAAAGCACATCAAGACAGACTTCATTCTGATCATGGAAACAAGTCTTGAGTCAAAAAGGATGTTAAGTCATAAGTGGAAAAGGTCTTTTTCTCAATGGAATTAAATTGGAAATCAATAACAAGCAGACATTTGGAATCTCTCCCTGAAACATTTGGAAATGAAGTGGAAAAAGTTAGAAAAAAAGGAGTCCAAAGTTTCTCTGAAGTTTGAACAAAATGGAAGTCAGCACCACATGCTGCTGGAACAGTATTTGGAGGAAATTTTATAACCTTAGATTGTTGTTTTCTGATAGGCTTCCAGGCAGGAATGAGGGTATTCTGAAAAGATGTTTGTACCCACTTACTTTGGCTATCAGACTGTTGAAACAACAAACCCCAAGGAATAGAAATAGAATTTCATGCTGAAAAAAGGGAAAAACTAAAGGTGAGGCTAGCCAGAGTCGGGGAATTTGTCTCATGACAACTTTGTCATTATCCTTGCAGGGGGATCTGAAATCCAAAGGTAATCCATCCAGGGCAGGACCACACCTTGGATTGTTCTGCTTTAGCTTGTAGAACTCTGCCCACTACTCAACCTTAAACCTTGGGCAGAGACCCTGAAGAAGTGCTTGGAGAAGCCCTGGATCTCCTTCGTTCCTATTGTCAATGTGAACAGATTGAACAAATCACTCTTTTCTGTGTTTCATTATTGCTTTGGCTAATTTGTCACTTATCTTAGTTTTTGGAGACTAGGCTTATGTAGCCTTGGCTGGCCTGGAACTTGTTATATAGATCAGACTGACCTCAAGCTCATATAGATCTACCCACCTCTGCCTGCAGAGTGCTGGAATCAAAGGCATATACCACCATACCTAGTTGACTCTTTTAATTTGCTTATTGAGGACCAGTGACTAAACCTGGCTTCCTAGGGCTCTACCAGAATACAAACCTAACTCCAGTAATACTATTATAAGGAATAAAAGGTCTCAAATCAATGTTTTCAGTGTGCATCTTTTTTAAGTTTTATTTTATTGGTTATTTATTTATTTACATTTCAAATGTTATCCCCCTTCCCAGTTAACCTCCCTATCCCTTTCCCCATTCTCCCTGCTTCTATGAGGGTGTTCCCCCACCCATCCCTCCTGCCTCAGAGCCCTAAAATTCCCCTACACTGGGGCATCGAGCCTCCCCAGGAATAATGGCCTCCAATCCCATTGATGCCAGATAAGGTAATCCTCTGCTATGTGTGCAACTGGAGCCATGGGTCCCTCCATGTGTACTCTTTCGTTGGTGGTTTAGGCCCTGGAAGCATTGGGGAGTCTGGTTGGTTGATATTGAAGAGCAAAGAGGAGAAAATGAATTCAAAGCAAGAAGATCCAAGGAAACAATATATCAGAACAGAAACAAGTGAAAGAGAAAAGAAAGCAACTGCCACAAGAAATTCTCTGGCCATGGGGGGCTTCGGATTAGCAGAGCAGGAAACCCTCTGCTGCCTCAACTGGGTGTTAGCAGTCTGACAGTGAGATGTCAGAGAGGAGTGGACGCTATATGCCCCAAGACAGGAGAACACCAGGGCCATGAAGTGGGAGTGGGTGGGTAGGGGAGCAGGGTGGGGGGGAGGGTATAGGGGACTTTCGGGATAGCATTTGAAATGTAAATGAAAAAAAATAATCTAATAAAAAAATGGGAGGGAAAAAAAAAAGAAAGGAGTGGATGGCATGGTCTGGAGAGCTCTGAATACGGGACTTGTGGCCAGGTTTCCCAGTTTGGTACTCTTCTCATAGCTCTGTGACCTTGGACAAATCCCTTAGCACACTCATCCCTCACAGCATGCACACAAAGGTGTCGTCTTTCCTGAAAGCCTGGCAGAATTGAGAACCAGCAAGACAGCAGTTGACATAAACCTGTAATCCAGTGGTTCTCAACCTTCCTTCCTAATGCTGAAACCCTTTAATATAGTTCCTCGTGTTGTGGTGCGCCCCCTCCCCCACACACAAGAAAATGTATCTTCTTGTTATAACTGTAATTTTGCTACTGTTATGAATCATGATGTAAATATCTGATATGTGACTCCTATAGGGATCACAGCCCTCCAATTGAGAACCACTGCTGTAGTCAAATGCAAGTCAAAAAGAAAAAAGAAAAAGATTTGTTGAAGAGGAATTTGGAACTATTAAACTAAAGCTTAAAAATGTATGCATGAAATTTGTCTTCGCACATCATCTTCCTGCTTTTGTATAATGAGTAGATGAAATTTCAGAGCAGCACTTGAGACCACATAAAATGTAACAGGACTCTAAGCTTAGATGAGCAAACTAAGTCTATTATTCTCATTTATAATCCGTCTGATCTTCTTTATGAACTCCCACCTGCAAGGGGTTAGGGAAGAATTCATTGTCAACCCCACAGTCTACTGGCAGCACTGTCATTTCACACAAGTCCTTTGGATTATGTTGGCTATTCCCAATTGTTTCACTATCTCACTTCTTCTCTAGTCGAAGTCGGGGGGAAGGAGGACTCATGGGACCGTGTCATGACAGAGAGCCATGAACTACATATACCCTGGACTATGACTTAGGTTTTGGTAGCTGAGTTTTCTTGTTCAGAAAACAGGTGGCTCAGCTTCACTAATGAAGCCCTGAGACTGCCTCTGTCATGCCCTGCCCCTCACACTGATGTCCACTGGAGCCACATGCCCCTAGAGACCAGAGGAACACCTGCTGCCATTGGAAAGGCACAGTTGGTTTTGAGTTGTCCCTTGCCTAGCACATCACAGCCCATTTCCTAGGCTCAAGCCCTGAAAAACAAAAACACTCTCCCATCTGGCTCCCCGACAGCCATTCCACACTCACCTACCTCCTCTGGCTTCAGTCCAGAGGAGAACTAGAGGAAAACGAGGACACGCTCTGCTGCTGACCACTTTGTGACCATGCCCCTGCCTCCTGAAAATACTGACTTTTCCTTCCCCTTTTCAGTCACTGTCTCTTATCTTCATTTCCCCTAGAATGCCAAAGGTCTGTGTTAGATAGAATTTTCTAAGAGACATGGGAGGTTGAATACTCTCTGGGGATCGAGGCAGAAGGAAAATGAAACCTTTTTTTTTTTTTAAAGTCGATTGAGAATGTCAGGTAGACAAGTGCACAGCATGAATGCGAGGAACAGGACTCTGGGGTTCCAGGCAGCTACCTACAACCATGAGCAGTATCTGCCTAAGTACAGGAGGAGTTTAATAAGTTTGTCTTGTCAGGCAAGTCTGCAGCAGTTGAAGGAGACCCAAGTGGAAGTTCTATTCCGCCCTGGGGGATAATCCTCACAGAAGGCCGCATTGAAAGGAAAGATTAGACTCATTGCTGTAGTAATTGCACAGGATCTTGTCTCTGCATGAAGGATGTGTGAAGGGATTTTTTTTCCCCTGTTGTCCTGGTGATTTGACTAAACAGAGGGGAAATCTTTGTTGCACAAATCCTAAATGGATAGAGCTGCCCTCAAGGACAGCTTCCTTTCCAGCAGTTACGGTACAGGTACTTCCTGCCTCCGACAATAAAACAAAAGAGTTCAAACAAGGCAGTCATGTGACCCTGGAAGAGGGTCTGGTAGTTGGATGCAAGGCTGTTCATTGTTTAGTTCCTTCTTGGTGTTGCCCTCAATGCAGTATATATGAAAATTCTTAGGGATGGTCTCTGGAGTGTGTGTGTGTGGGTGGGGGTGTATGTGTGTTGTCGATGAGCACTTTTAGAGGGGTATATACTCCTCTGCACACTCACAGAGGCCAGGGGAAGACATCTGCTTTATGACTCTCCACTGTGACAAGAGTCTCAGTGAATAGTTCAGTTAGTTCCAGCATCCTCCTGTCTCCACTCCTTTCCTTCGGGAAAGTTCTTAGATTACTGGTACTCATACAACTATGTCCACCTCTTTATATGTTGGGTCTGGAGATAGGACCTCAGGGCCCCATGCTTATGCGGCAAACACTCTTAGCTGCTAAGCAAACTTCCCAGTCCATGTCAAGGAAGCTCTTAAGAAAGTGAACTATATTGAAAAGGAATAGAAAATTAGAGCAATAAAATCAACAAAACATATCACAATGTAAGAAATTATTTGAAGAATTCTTCCCTTACCCCTTCCAATATTTCTAAGACCTTTTAACTCTTGACTCCACCAACGAAGCAATAGGGAGCTATGAGCTTTCCTGGGAGCCCAGAACAGCGACGCCTCCCCTGCCTCCTCTACACAAGTATTTACCAAAAAGCATCAGACTTCTGGAAAGTGTTTTCAAATGCTTCATTTTTGTAGTTTTAAGAATTTGGATTTGTGCTTCATACTGATTTTTTTTTTCAAAATTTAATATAAGTCAAACTCTATGCTTTCCCAAAAGAACCTCTTCATGTTCTGGTTTATAAATGCCACATGGTTTTTCCATTTTGAGCCTAGAGTTTTTAATCACTATCGTTTTTGAAAACTAATATCTTTCTGTTTTGTCATATTTCTTGCAATACAGTTCTAGTTTCTCTGTGTGTTTTTAACCTCACACTTCCTTCATTGTCAAATACTAACCCAAACAAAGACCTGGTCCAGCAGCTAAAGTCAAGCAGAACACTGTGGGTGGTGATGCACCGTGTGCTGTTGGCTTTTCTGGAATATCTGGCTCAAGGGAACCTGCATTTATAAAACAGAGTTCTGCTTTTGCATTTGCAGATACAAATGAACAGTGGCCAAGCAAAGGCTCTGAGTGAGTGGGGAACTAAAGATTTCCCAAGGCCCTAGAAGCCTTATTTGTGGATGCCTGATCCTCCTGTGTGCCTGCCCACTCCTGTCTCCACTGGAGTCATTGATGGTGGTAGATAGCTTATTTACCCAAAGTGATTAAAATTTGAAATCAAATCCTTGATCTTTCTTTTAACTGTTCTACACACACACACACACACACACACACACACAAATAACTTTCCCTTCGTCCTAAAGTCCTGCTTATGAAATCTGGGCAAAACTATATGTAACTTGCATGGTTTCAATTAATTAAATGAAATAAGTCACCTAGACTCCAGGTTTGTTATAGAAATCTTCAGTGTCACAGTCTAGTGAGGGCTTCCATAGCTGATGCACCTTTGAGATGAAAGGGGACAGAGAAGCATTGGCCTGTGAGGAAGTGAATGGCACATTCTAAATCACACAGCTTCTAGAAGATAACACCAGGCCAACCAAGAGACCAATAATCGTAACAGATGCATATGCAATAATTAACATCAGCATTTAGGTGCAAAAAGTCAATTTTTATGTACCTGGGAGGGAAATCCTCTCTCAGGCACCTTCTTTTATATCCTGCTCCCTAAAGGCTTAAGAGACATCTTTTTTTCTTTTTTTTTTTTTTTAAATTCTAGATTTTATTCCCCACCCACTCCCCGCCCCCGCCACCCTCCAACTCATACTCCTCCCCACCCCTTGTCTCCAGGTGGATGTCCTCCACCCCCACCCTCCACCCCACCTGACCTCTAAACTCCCTGGGACTTGCAGTCTCTTGAGGGTTAGGTGAATTATCTCTGATTGAACACAGCCCTCTGCTGTATTTGTGTTGGGGGTCTCATATCAGCTGATGTATGCTGCCTGTTTGGTGGTCCAGATTTTGAGAAGCTCAGGGGTCCAGATTAATTGAGAATGCTGGTCCTCCTACAGGATCACCCTTCTCAGCTTCTTTCAGCCTTTCCCTAATTCAACCACAGGGGTCAGCTGCTTCTGTTCATTGGTTGGGTGCAAATATCTACATCTAACTCTTTCAGCTGCTTGTTGGGTCTTTCTGAGTGTGGTCATGCTAGGTCCATTTTTGGTGCTCCATAGCCTCAGCAATAGTGTCAGACCTTGGGACCTCCCCTTGAGCTGGATCTTCTTTTCCTCAAGCTCCTCTCTATTTCTATCCCTGTAGTTCAGACAGGAACAATTCTGGGTCAGAGTTTTGACTGTTGGATGGTAACTCCCTCTCTCATTTGATGCCCTGTCTTCCTGCTGGAGGTGGGCTCTATAAGTTCTCTCTCCCTACTGTCTGGCATTTCATCTAAGGTCCCTTCCTTTGAGTCCTGAGAGGACTCAAAATACAGTCCACAGAACTTGCTAACCTCCCAGGTCTCTGGTGCATTCTGATGGAAACCCCGCCCCCCAACCTCCTACCTCCCGAGGTTGCCTATTTCCATTCTTTCTGCTGGCCCTCAGGGCTTCAGTCCTTTTCCCTCACCCAATGCCAGATCAGGTTCCCCTCTCCCCCCAAAAACCTTCCTGTCTACTTTCCCTCCCAGATCCCTCCCTCCATCCCCACTTGTGATTGCTTTCTTCTCCCTCCCAAGTGAGACTGTGACATCCTCACTTGGGCCCTTCAGCTTGTTGACCTTTTAGAGTTCTGTGGACTGTATCTTGGGTATTCTGTACATTTGGGGGGGGGGGCTAATATCCACTTGTTCGTGAGATCTTGGTTTGAGTACCTACCACAGCCTGAAGTTGATGTGATGGTCATTGTTGAGTGAATAAGCCCCAGTAGCAGCAGCTGTGGACTCAGAAAGGCTTGGGAAGATTCTCAGAGGCTGCTCAGCTGACATCCTCTCTACCTCATGGGTGAGCATGAAGCAAACTACAGCTACATATTGCATCTTTAACTTGTTCAATCACAAAAGCCTGGCACTTCCCAAGCTATCTGTAAGGAAGGGTCTAATATTTTCCCCAAATCTGTTAAGGAGTGCACAGGCTTGCTCTGTAGATCTACATGTGGCTTGAGTCACACAGAATGCTGTTACACATTTGGCATTCAACTTGGCCTGTGTTTTACGCTCAATAAGACAAACCCACTCACCGTTGTTGGCTATCCCGACAATGTCCACTTTTATACTTTACTGTTTGGCCACATAGTTTGCTTAGCACTCTCCTGTCATAACTTGTCCCCTGAACTCAGAGGATGACCAAGAAAGCAGCAACATTAAAATCTATTTTCAATCCTGAAAATAGAAAATTGGGAACAGGTTCATGGCAGCTACTCTGAGCTTTATATATAAATCTTGGCATCGCAAAGTGTGAATATTGATATCAGGTACACCTGTTTGGTGCCTTCGGATTCCAAGCCAACTGCTTGCCAGCTGTACATCTGCTGGAAGTGTCTTTCCTCTGAGCTTCTGGGTTTTGTTTTTTTTTTCATTTGTAAAACGTGGACCTCGTGTTTATAAATTCCTAACACACTGCACAGGAACTAGAAAGGAATTTTGTTCCATACTGAATATTTGAGGGTCAGAGTCTAAGGTTTGCAGTGTTAGTTGATCCTCATATGAGCCCCCTATGCTTTAAGTATGGGTTGATCATCCTGTGAGCCCCTGCATGCTGAGATGGAATGCTCAGTGGATATTATGGAGAAGGTGAAAGTTTACCCAGACCACAGTGTTAGAGGTCAGGCTTTTGGGGAGTGATTAGTATTGGATAAGGCCAATAGGGTAGGGCCCTATTATTAAATGTTGGTGGCTTTGTAAAATAAGAAAGAAGCATCCACGTAATATGCTCCCTGCCTCTTGCCATGTGATAACTGAGGCTACCTTGGGATTCTGCCAACAAGGTGGCCATGACAAGCCATCCACTCTGTACTACCCAAACTGTGACCCCAAATTAACAGCTTCATAAGTCCAATCTGTTTGGCTCCCTGTAGATTCACTATGTTTGTATGCAACCATTTTAATTCACCTTTATGACAGCTCTATACTTTCAGGTCTAGTCGTTTTTTAAAAGTGTGTCTTAACCCTACAGGACGCATGTGGGACTGTGTCTAAGGTTCTCAACTCATAGCACAAAGAAATCTTTCTTTGGCCGCTTTGTTAATGTCAAGATTCCCAAGCCCAGCATCCAGCATTCGTAGTCCAGCTTTTCTTGCCTGAGCTCCTGGGTTTGTAAGAGCCCCTCTTCCCACTGCAGATGACTCTGATGCGTGTGATTCTTGAATCATGATTTTGAAACAGTGGGTAGAAAAGAGCAGCACAAGAAGTCCTTGGGTAGAAATGGGTCTGTTCTTGAATATGCTGATAAATACATGGACAAAAAAAATCCATAGACTCAAATGCTCACATGTGACCAGTCTCGGCCCTCAGCATTGTCACTTCCCAGGCTTCACAACCCTGATTTCTTTCTAACCAACGATGAAATTTTTCTTTAATAAACCAGTGGATTAGCCAACTGCCAGCTGGGTCAGTCTGACTTTATTGGGTTTCTGTGATGTTTCTTCATCAGGTAAATAGTTCTACAACTTGAACCTAAAAATAAAATGCTTTCTGTTTTCTGTGTGCAGGCCTTCCATCATGTTTAGTTAAATGGATGGGTTAAATGGGCTATTTAAGAACACTAGGGAAGCTAGTGCCCCAGGAAATGGATCATGTTCATTACTGAAACAGCCATCTTTGTTCTTTCAGCTCTGCGCTGCAAAGTCTTCTCCACAGATCATTTAAGGTTAACTAAGGGTGTGTGGGAATTTGGGGTTTCTACTGATGTCACTAGTCAATTTCATGCTAATGTATCCATTTGTATACAATTAACCCATGTATGTTTATTCAAATGGGAGATGTGCTGTGTATATTCAATGGCATCAAGGAATGTTTTCAGCTAGCATGACAGTATTGTGGTTAGGCAAGAGGGCAGAATTCTAATATTTTTAAAATTCAGGATTAAATATTTATGAGTAAATCATATACTGTATTATTTCTTTCAAAATAACCCAAGGATGAAGTGAGAAGGAGCATAAAGGGAGAAAGATTGGGCCCAGATAGCTCATGGATGAATCTGGATGTTGGGTTCATAGGGGTCCATTATCCACTTCTTTGGGTTTATAACCTGTTAGAAATGTTTCACGTGAAAATGTTTAAAGAAATGGGGAGGCAAAATTAGATGCATCTTTAGAGAGTTCTGTAAGATAAAGTCTAACCTTCACATTTGTGCTCATCTGAAACATGGAATAAGCCAGCAGGAACTTTCAAGGACATAGAGTACTCCCAAATTTACCACTTTGGAACTGTGCACCTCTGCCTTCTGCAGGCTGCAGACAGTGATATGTCCAACTCAGCCCCCACAGTAAGCATCGGCCCTTTTGAGACCTCAGTTTTATTTTTTTATGTCTGAAGTCACATCACAGATACTCATCATTTGTTCTAGGAAAAAACCCTCAAGAAAGTAAAGAAAATATTTCAGAGATATTATAGCTTTATTGTTATTACTGAGTTTTATTTATTTTTTTTTACATTCTTAATTCATTTAGAGATCAGGATATCTTAAAGTTTTCCTATTTAGAGTTTCTTTCTGGTTCCTTTTGTTGTTGGGAGCAGGAGATAGGAGATGGCCATAGGCAGCCTGTCCCTAGGAGGGAGGTTGCAGGGCCCTTAGAATCAGAGTTAAAAGGCCAGCAGGAAGATGCTAAGTTGGTTAAAGGACTGCTGCACAAACATGAGGACGTGAGGTCAGATCTTCAGTTAAAAGCCAGGCACCATGGTAGTAGCCTGAACCCCTATTCAAGGGGGTAGAGCAGAGGAAGCTGACCGAGGCAGACCTCTGAGGTTCTATTGGCCAGCCACCATAGCCAAGTGCATGAGCTTTGGAGTTACTGGAAGACCTTGTCTCCAAAAAATAAAGATGGCAAATGATTAGGAAAGACTCACAATGTCAATCTCTGGCCTTTACATGCGTGCACGCACATACACACTTGCAGCACACATTTACACTAGCAAGATGGTACACTATACACAGAGAGGGTGAAGAAAGAGAGAAAGACAGATAGAAGGGGAGAGCAAGGGAGGGGAGAGGGAGGGGAGGAGAGGGAAGGGAAGGGGAGGGAAAAGACAGGAACAGAGAATAATTTAGGGAATTAAAAGAAATGGAATTGAATCCAGGCTTGGGAGGCATCCTCATGACTGCATGTATCCTTCACCCACTCATAGAAATCCTCTTGTCTTTTAAAAACACATTTTCTCTGTCCTTACATTTCTGGTTAATAAATGGTGCTTACAAGCAGCTATCCCTTGAGTAATTTTGAAACAGCACAAAGCTCTGGGAGACAAAAACAACCAATCAGTCAATCACATACACACACACACACACACACACACACACACACACACACACACCCCAAAACAAACAGCCAGCTAAAACTCTGGAATGGCTAACTCTTATCTTTCTCCCAGCATGCATTCCTTGAGGATTTCCAAGGTGTCAAGTAGTTTTGGTCTCTTAAGAGTTTCAGCCTGTGTGGAGACAAAATGTTCAAGCCACTGGAGAAAAACCACAGCGGCAATTAAAAACGGACCCACAGTCCCGAAATAAAATGACCCACATTGTGTCAGTATATACTTGTAAAATGAAATATGTGGCTAGCAATCATAGATGTTTTTAAACCAGCTCAAAAATAGAATTCTGCCACTTAAAAAACAATGATCCCAAATAGATGTACCAGTTTCCCTAGAGTCAGGTTGTCACTGACCCTCAGTTTAAATAAAATAGAGCTGTAGGACATTTTTGTTAGCATTTGCTAAAGGCCTGTGCTGTGTGAGCTAAGCCACACTGATTATTTTTCTCTTCACTTTTAACTTACAGGTAGGAATTGCTACTTCTGAGTCTGAGGTGAGGAAACTCAATAAGGTTAAGTAAGGAGTGGAATCAGTAGAGCAAAGGAGTGGAACTAGGCTTTCGCTGAGCCCCCCACCCCATGGTAGCTTCTTATAAATCACACATCTCAAACATCCCTGCTCATCTTATTCCAACAGAACATGGGGAGACGGTAGTTCTCATTCAGGAGAAGAGGGTCTTTGGAATCTGCTGTTTTGATTACCTCAACCAACAGCAAAAGGATGTGGCTAAAACAGCTCACTGTTCTTGCTTATGGAAACCGTGAACTTCCTGGTGGAAGACTAGCTATGTGTTTAAGAACACAAGTCCCGCTAAGCAATGGCAGCGTGCTTCTTAGTTTTCTGCCAACTTGATACAGGCTAGAGGCATCTGAAAGGAGGAAACCTCAGTTGAGAAAGTGCCTCCAGAAGACCCAGCTATAGGACATTTCTGTAAGGAGTAATTGATGGGAAGGACCCAGTCCACTGTGAATGGGGCCACCCCTGAGCTGGTAGTCCTCTGTTCCCTGAGAAAGCAGACTGAGCCAAAACTCAGCACTTGTCCATGGTCCCTGAATCAGTTCCTGACTCTGCTTTCTTCCGTTTGAATTCCTGTCCTGACTCCATTTGTGGTGGACTATGAAACAGAAGTGTAAATGAAATATAAACCCTTTCTTCCCCAGTTGCTTTGATGTTTATCACAGCGATCAGACCCTAACTAAGACAGCCAGTTTCTTTCACTTTTCCACGTTTTGGTTGTTTTTGCATTATGACAATGCCTGACTTAAAGAACTTGAAGTATGAGAAGGTTTATTTTGAGCTCATGAACCCTGGGTGTGTCAGTACATCACAAGAGGGAGAGCATGGCAGAGAAGTTGATGATGGTAGGAACAGGTGGAGAAGTCTATTCACATCATGACAGAGGGGAAAGCAAAGAATTCAGGAGTGCATAGAGCCTACAATGTCCCAACCTCGGTGGCCTCTGTTGACCAACCAGACTAACCTGCTAAAAGTTCCCTAGCTATGGAACATGAGTATCAAATATGAGTTTGCAAGAGGACATTTCAGATTCAAGCCATAACATCACCTAAAGAAACTTTCTAGTGACCAAGGGGACAGAGGGGGAAGAGTTTGAGTGAAAGCTGAACCTTGGGGAACTGAATGGTTCTGTAGTATTTTGCTTCTCTACGAGCTCAGAAATAGTGAATCCTTCTGCTGGATGATTGAGGGGTGTTTTATGAAAAAAATTTTTAAAGATGTATTTATTTATTTTATGTATGTGTACACTGTCACTCTCTTCAGACACACCAGAAGATGGCATCAGATGGCATTTACTAGTGGTTGTGAGCCACCATGTGGTTGCAGGGAATTGAACCCGGGACCTCTGGAAGAGGAGTCAAGATCTCTTAACCTCTGAGCCATCTCTCCAGCCCCTTATGGAAATTTTGTAACACTTGGAATTTTGGATGATGTCATTAGCACTGGGAGCATCTTATAGATTCAATGCCAACACTCTCTTTCCTGAGTTCCATTCTTAGAAGCCAGAAACCCTACCTCTGAGCATAGCGTGCAGGGTGAATTGAATGAAAATGGATCCCATAGGTTCATATGGTTGAATACGTGATTCTCAGTTGGAAGAACAGTTTGGGAGGGATTAGGAGAGGCTGTCATGTTGGAGGAGGTTTCCCTGGGGATGGGCTTGGAGGTGTCCAAACATTGCACCATTTCCAGTGTGAGCATTTCTCCTCCTCCTGCTCTTGAGATGTGATGGGAGTTCTCAGCTGCTCCTGCTCCCATCCCTCTGCTCTGCCACTATGGCCTCTAACCCTCTGGAATTGGAAATGGCTGGAAAGCATTGGTTCAATGCTTTCTGTTATAAGTTGCCTTACCCATGGTGTTTTGTCATAGCAACTGAAAAGTAACTGAGACAGTTGTGTGAGCCACAAATGTTCTCTGGAGATTCCGAATAAATGGAGTTCTGGGTAGTCTATGCAAAGTCTGCTCTCAGTCAGTGAACTGCACAAAGGAAAAGTATTATTTCTTACAAGCTGACAAGGGAGATTGAAAATAATGTCTTTGTGTTAGTCTGAAGGAAGGCTACCCTCAACTTTGAGGTTTTCCTGAGTCACAAGGCTGGCTGCAGCTTTTAATGTATATGTAAGATAGATATGTGTGTACTTAGGAAGGTTTTTTTTTAAAGTATAAAACAAGGCCTGCCTGTGGATCTTAATCAATTGGAGATGTTAAATCTGGAATCAGGAAGAATCCCAGTGATTTTTGAGAAATAAGAGTTAGTTCAGCTGAAAGGCTGGTTGATTATATCATCTGCCTGTTCATTTCATTATTCCATAAATACTTTTTCATTTAATAACCCACACCAGGACACTGGTTTCCAGAACATAGTAGGGTAGAATCCTTCCAGGTAGGTAGACTCGGGTAGAACTGCCTGAAGAAAAACCTTCAAGCTCTGTAGACTATTAGAAACTCCACACGCTAAGACAGGGCCAATTTTCTTTCTGTCTAGATTCCCACTGCCTGTGATAGTGAGATGGATGAGGGCCATATAAATAGGCACAAGTGATAATTTGTTGAATCAATAAGTGGGTGCAGGTGTGACAGCACTCCACTGGGGTCAGATGGAATGTAATCTCTCCCAGAGTGGGGAATGCACCAGCATTTTTGGATTAAGGAATCAGCTTCATAAGTTATTGAACCAGGACTTGCAGACATAATTAGGATGTCTCTCAAATTTTTCTTAATGCATAAATTGCTTATATATTGGTATTCCTGCTCAAAGCATTCTTCCTCACAGCCTGCTTAAATCCTTGCCCTTATAGAATTTTCTTTCTTCTGACCACCTTGATTCACTTATGAATATTTAATCTAATAAACCTTATCACTATTTACTTCGGAGTGTAAGATCCAATTAGTAGCATTTGGAAACGGTTAATTCTACCACTTTGCCTTGGGGACAGTGGCTGCCAAGCTTCTGGCCCTGCAGTTTCATTCCAACTTCCCTGCTACGTCCTGCTGGAACTGTATGCATTTCAGCCTCTTTGAGAAAGCCTAATGCTGCATGGCTTACAGTAATAAACTGTGCATTAGCAGACTACAGAATAGTTCAGAGGAGTGGTAGTGTGTCTAAATCTGAAGGCTGCACTCAAATGTTCTAAAGCTGGAGGCTTCAGCAAGCCCTGATAACTACAGGGCACTTATTTGACCTCTGATGCCTAACTGACACATCTTGTCAGGAGCTCCTTTCCAGTTACCACTCACAGTTGTGGGCGTGGTTCACCCTTGAAGCATCCGCCTTCACAGTCAAGAGTCAAAAGGTAGTGGCAGACTTCTGTTTCTTTTCAATGTAATAAATACCTATCCTCAGTTAGCCTTGAAAAGGAGGCAGACGATATTCTAAGGATTATGGGCCCTTAGGGAACTGATTGAAGAAGTGGAGATCAATGACTGTGCTAGATCATTGCCTACGGTAACTGATTAAAAGATCAACAACCAGTGAACAGATGTTTTGGGAATGGGTAAAATTCTTTATATCCTCTATCTCTCTACTCTCACTCTTCTCTCTCTTCTCTCTCTCTCTCCTCTCTCTCCCCCTCTCTCGTCTCTCTTTTTCTCCAACCCATGAACAGTATCAGAAATCTCAAAACATGGTGTCTGTGTGTGTGTGTTTGTGTTTGTTTTCTCATTCTTTCTTCTCCCTCTCCTCTACCTGGAGCTCAAACCCCAGGCCTCTGAAATACTCACACTAGACAAGCCCTTTGCCACTGAGCCACACATGCTTCACCCATCCTGTTTTATCTCAGCAGAGACACATCAACACATCTTCTGCATATTCTGTGGGCAGTTGTACTATGGACACACAGACAGTGACAGGTGAGAAAGGGTAGATGTTTCAGATTCACAGTTAGATCACAGCACGTAGCCACAGCACAGGCCAGTGCTCTGGTGTTTTGTACCAGCCAGGCTTGAGACACTACCTGCTGCTGTTCAGTTACTTCTTGGCTCCTGTCGGACTTGCTGAGTGCATGGAGAAGGAGCTCTGCTTACAGCGACAATCGGGGAAGCAAACATGACTACTGTGCCATCCCAACTAAGGCCTCCACAGGCAGCCCTTGAGCATTTTTCTGGGCTCCTCGATTTCCAAATCAACACACACCACACCACACACATTTTCTCAATTTGGAGAGAGAGAGAGAGAACTAAAAGCACAAAAGAAACAAAGAACGATGTAGCTGTTTTGTTTCTTCAAACATCTACTTGTAAATAGGGATAGAGGGCTCTGACTGAAATCAAACCCTGAAGCATGTTACAGTTCAGACCAAAGGCTTAGACTCTAAGTCCTAGAAGATCATAGTCAGGGGCATGAGGCTGAGTCTGGGGCTTAGAAGGGCTCTTTTCAATCTAAGCAGGCAAGACAAGTGGCTTCTCCTGGTTTTTAGAACTCTCTACAGTAGACTGCTTTCAAACGTAATTGTAATATTTCTTTGCTGCCTTGTTTTACAACATGTCTGTCACCTCTGCCCATCAAGAGACAGAGTCTACTTTCCAACCTCTGAAAATGACCTAGCCTTTGGACTTGTTTCATTGTGTATTATGTAAACAACCTGACTTGCAGTTAGCCCTTAAGAAACCCTGCACTTTTTGCTGTCTGTCCTTGGAGCACAGGTACTGTTCTGAGAATGTCTTAGTTAGAGTTTCTATTGCTTTCATAAAACATCATGGCCAAAAGCAACTTGAGGAGGAAAGGGTTTCTTTCAGTTTACAGCTTGTAGGTCATCGTCTAGGGAAATCAGGGCAGAAACCCAAGGCAAGAACTTGGAGGCAGGAACTGAAGCAGAGGCCATGGAGGAGTGTTGCTTACTGGCTTGCTCTTCAGAATGTGTTAAGCCTGCTTTCTTAAACACATCAGGGGAGCTGGAGAGATGGCTCAGCAGTTAAGAGCACTGACTGCTCTTCCAGAGGCCCTGATTTCAAATTCCAGCAACCACATGGTGGCTCACAACCATCTGTAATGAGATCTGACGCCCTCTTCTGGTGTGTCTGAAGACAGCTACAGTGTACTTACATATAATAAATAAATAAATCTTTAAAAGAGAAAAGAAAAAAAAAAACGCATCAGGACCAGCAGCCCAGAGGTGGCACCACCCACAAGGGGCTAGATCCTCTCACATCAATCACTAATAATAAGAAAATACACTAGAGACTTCCCTGTAGGCTAATATTGTGTAGGGATTTTTCTCAATTGAGAGTCACTCTTCCTAAAAAATTCTAGCTGTGTCAATGTGACATAAAACTATCCAGCACAGTCATGTAGAAAAGTTAGCGCCACATAATGAAGATGTGTAGCTAAGCAGAGAACTGAGTCACCCAATCCAATACCTCTGTCAAGTGCAGATGTAACTTGAGGCTATCTTAAACCTTCTGAATGCAGGAGCGTGAGTGAGCTCAGCTGAAATCACGGTAGGAATAGTTCCACCAACCTGCAGAGTCAAAACTGTAATAAATCACTGTTGTCTTAACCCAGTGAGTGGGAAGCTGGTTATGTGACTGAGAAACCCTCAATAAATGGCTTTAATGTTTGGGCTTTTGAAGTAGAACCGTCTTCATGGCTGTAGGACATGGAAGGGAGGAAGGAAAGCAGAGCACACTGTTTTTGAGGGGGAAATACAACAAAGTTACCAAGGGTGGTACAGCTGAAAAGTATATCCCAGAGAGACCTTCAAATGGCTCAGTGTTCCCTGTTGTCAGTGCCGCAAGTGTGGATACCCATCACATAGCAGGTATTTATTGGAGGAGTTGTATTCATAGCTATTGGTTCCTTATAGCCTTTTATAGCTGTTAGAACTTGCCTGCTTTGGGAGTGAGTGTTAGGATCAGAGAGGCTGCTATTCCTCCGGGAGATGCTGATCACAGGCACCAGCCTGCTAGGGGATATGCTTTCCACAAAGGGCTCACAGGCAATGAAACCTCCCAGACATTCCTAACTTGAAATATTTGCCACTGTGCCTGGGAACTAAGCTAGAGAAAGGTAATTAAGAGCCTGGTCTACTAAAGGGTTTCTCCCTCTCTGCTTGTCATAGGAGTCTCTTCCTTTCTAGCAAGGTTTTTTGTTTGTTTGGATGGATGATTGGTTGGTTGGTTGGGTTTTGTTTTGTTTCCATTTTCCAAATATGTTATAGTCTTTTGAGAGAGTAACTAAAAGGAACACGTGGCAGATTTTACTGCAATAAATCTCTGCAGTGGCTCTTCCAGTGTTGCACTAGCTCAGTCTTTGAACCCAGTGTATTCTTGGGTCCTCCTGACATATGAATTGCAGAGGAGGGAGTCTGGACATAGCAAAAACTCTACCATGCTGATATTTCAGAAGATGCCTCGCCCCAGTGAAGGACCGGACTTCACTCAGGTTTCTGACTTTATGTCTTTCTCTATGTGTTTCCTTTGTGATTGTGTGAAAACTCATCCAGGGAAGAAATGATGTAGAGAAGAAGACGCCTATTAAGCACCACTGATGTGCTTGACACTTTATGTCACTTTATTGGGTACTAATAATAGGCCTGTAGTGACAAGGTAGATGCTTAGACAGGAGGCGCCATGCCAACTCAGGTCTGTTTGTCTTCCAAACATGGTTTCCACATCACCATGATTTTAAATATCTAGTGAATTACAACCTATGTCACCATCTTTCTAGGGAGACTTGTTGCCTCAAAAAGCACCTGCCGTGTGTGTGTGTGTGTGTGTGTGTGTGTGTGTGTGTGTGTGTGTGTGAAGTTGAATAAGCTAGAATCATCAGGGAACATCAATGAAGAATAAATAGGCTATAAGCAAGCCTGTATAGCATTTTCTTAATTAGAGATTAGTTGGGGAGGACACAGTCCATTGTGGATGGCACCATCCCTGGGCTGGTGGTCTTGGGATTTATAAGAAAGCAGAATGAGCCAGCTATAAGGAGCAAACCAGTAAGCAGCACCCCTCCATGGCCTCTGCATCAGCTCCTACCTCCAGGTTTCTGCCCTGTTTGAGTTCCTGCCCTGACTTCCTACAATGATGAACAGTGGTATGTAATCATAAAAATATATATAAACCCTTTCTTCTCCAAGTTGCTTTTTGCCATGGTATTTCAGCACAGCAAAGGTCACCCTAGTACAGTAGTGGTGCATGTATTGTGTTGGTGTATGTAGAGGCCAGGGGTTAGTGAGTGTTGCTCTCCAGAAGCCCTGTTTTGTTTTTTGAGGTAGAATTCCTTACTGGCCTGTATCTCACTTAAATAGATTAAGTTGTCTGGACATTAAGCCCCAGGGACATCTGGCCCTACCCTACCCCCAACCCGGAACTGTGGTTACATGTGTACACCATTGCATCTGGCCTTTTTTGTGGGGGTTCTGAGGAACAGACCCGGTAATGTTTTCTTATATGTTATTAAGTTAGCGCTTTCCCTACCCCAAATTAGTGTTTGTTTGTTTGTTTTTTAATGATGTTTTAGACAACTTCTCATTATGTAGCCTTAGTTGGCCTCCAACTTGAGATCCTCCTGCCTCTGCCTCCAAATGCTGAGCACGCTGCTAAGTAGAGCATGGGGATCCTTAGTGCTAAGCTCCCGAGTTGAGAGCTGATCACATGGTAACTTTCATGGCCAGTTCAACCCATTTTCCTTTTCATTCTAAAGGAAGCAAGCATGTGTCCTTGTTTGGTGTTCCAAATACTAGTAGTGGCAGTGCCCTCTGTAACATGTCCTTTCAGTAAAGTGTTTTTGTCACACCCAGGTCCTGAGGTAACCACACTAAAGTTGCCTGAAGGTACCTGGAGATTTTTTTTTCCATAATAAAATGGGAGCAAAAGCACAAAACCAAAACAAATTCCTAAAAGGTTTGGTGTTTGCCTTCTAATACAAAAATATCTCCTGTAACATTATCAATTAATTGATGGAAAAGTATATTTTATTTTTCAAAAAGAAATCTAAGATTTTGGGTTTTTCCCATTTTAAATTTGCTGTACATTTGAACATCTCTTTACTTATGTTTGACTACATAAGCCAGTTTTAGAAAGCACAATGAGTTTTTGTCTTGTTTTTGTTAAAGAAAATGGACATTCTTTGGAACAGATCTTACTTCTTTATGTGTTTGTGTCTGTCGGGGGGGGGGGGAGGGAGGAACGAATGCCCTCAGAGGCCAGAAGAGGGCTTTGGGTCTTCTGCAGCAGGAGTCACAGCCAGTTGTGGGCCTCGTGAGGTTAGGTGCTGAGAACTTACTTCCAATGCCTGGAAGAGCAGCAAAAGACTAAGACTAAGCAACTAAGCCATCTCTCCAGCTCCTGGAACAGAATTTTAAAATTTTGCTTGCATTTCTCAGTACGAAACTTACATTTCAAAGTGCACACTTGGGGCAAGCAGACTATAACCTATTCTCTACATAGTCTTGTGACCTGGCCACTGGCTCACACTAGAAGAAGCTAAGTCCAGCTACATATCAACTGAAGCTAGCCATGTCTAGGGATAAATATCTGTATTCTAGGAGTTCTGGATGATTGCTGCCCCCTCTATGGCTTCATAGTCACACCAGAATTCCTGTTGTTCCTTCAACCTTTAATTCCAAAGCTCAATTTATGAACTCTTAACTCTGAGAATCATGAGGAGAAAAACCAAATTCATGATTGTTCAATTAGAGTAAGCTGTATTGTGGGTGCACTTGGGACTGGCCACCTAGTTCATCTTAAGTCAGGATTTGAGAGAGCAACCCCTATTAACCTCTTGAAGTCCCTTTCAGAGGAGAGATATATTGTTCACAGGGGTGGGAGAGGTGGATGTTCTACATTGTTAGAAAGATTCAATGAAAGGGACAGAACAAGGGTTAGGATGTATGTCATGTGAACGGGATCTCAAGCTTAGTGTAGGTTGAAACACAAGTTTTGCAGTTTACATCAGATCTAAAAAACAGGAACTTATTCTTAATTACAAGTAGAAAACTTTACTTGCAAGGACATCACATGGAAAACCAGGAACTTATTCTTGTCTTAACTGCAGAAACTGTAACCTGCAAAGTACATTTTCCTGTTTTGGTCTCATGATAATTTTCTTCAAAAAATATAAAACCTTTCATGGAAAGAGCAGGTAGCTTGTTTTCAGAAAACAATGAGAACTTTGAAGTGAACATTTGGTTCCTGCACAGACTTTGAAAGTTGTTTTAAACTGTTAGAAATTGACAGTGACTTCTAGCTTTTTATATCAACAGTTCAATGTATAGTGTTCCAGATAGTTCTTTTCTGAGTAGATTTTCCTTCCAATGAAGATCAGAGGACTCTTGACTTCAGTTGTATAACCAGATGAGACTGGTCTGTAAAACCTTTCATTTCAGGTACTTCCTGCTGGTCCAGTTGAAGCTCTTAAACTTTGTATTGTATTCCCATCTGCCTGATCACTGTAGCCAGGGACTCAACTTCTGATTTCCAAAGACTTGTTGGTCATTTATAAATCTTTGCATGGTATTTTAGTTAGGGTTACTATTGCTATGATGAAAAATCAGGATGAAAAGCAACTTCCAGGAAAGGGTTTATTTCACTCACAGTTCCATATCACAGTTCATCATTGAAAGCAGTGAGGGCAGGAACTCAAGCAGGGCAGGAACTTGGAGGCAGGAGCTGATGCAGAGGCTATGGAGGGGTGCTACCTAATGGCTTTATCTTCATGGCTTGCTGAAACCTGCTTTGTACAGAATGAAATCACTCACAATGGACTACCTGCCCCAACCCCCCAACAATGGACTGTGCCCTTCCACATCAATCACTAAGTAGGAAAAATGCTATAAGACTTGCCTATAGCCTGATCTTATGGAGGCATTTTCTTTATTGATGTTACCTCCTCTCAAATGACTTTAGCTTGGGTCAGGTTGACATAAAACTATCTAATACACATTACATTTTCATTTCCTATTCATTGGTTGATGGACATCAATGCTGCTTCCATATCCAAAACAGCATTAAACATGACGAAGAAAGTATCTTTGTAGAAGGATGTTGAGTCTTCTGAGTCTATACTCTGGAGCCGTATAGATAGGTCATATGTGTTTTCATCATTTTGAAAATTCTCCCCACTGACTTCCTTAAGATATGAAGCAGTTTGCAAGCCCACTATCATGGTCCTCTTTCTCTACATCCTCACCAATATTTATTGTCAGTTGTTTCCTTGATCTTGGCCATTCTGGCTGGAATAAAATGAAATATTAAGGAGTTTTAATTTGTATTTCTCTGATTGTTAAGGATATTAAAGACTTTTTAGATATGTCTTAGTCATTTTATTTCTTCATTTGAGAACTCTTTGTTCAGATCCAGAGCCCATTTTTAATTCTGTTGTTGGCTTCCTTGATTGCTTTTTGTTTCTGTATATTCTTTATATATTCTGAGCATTAATCCTCTATGAGATGTGTAACTAACAAAGATTTTTTTCCCACTCTCTGGGCTTCCTCCTCACTTGGTCAATTCTTGCCTTTTCTGAAGGGGACATTTTTAGCTTTATGAGGTCCCTTTTGTCATTTGTTTCATCCTTAATTTCATAATTTTGATTTAGTCTATAATTCGAGAAACAAAAACCTATAATTACAGCATATTTACCACTAGAGGCGGTGATATACTTCAAAGGCATTTTAGTGAAGACAACTGTAGAAGTGATTTTTTTTCTGACATAATTTTTTATTTTATCATTGTATAATTCATCCTCTTTTACATTTCAAAACACTTAGTTCCAAACAGAAACATTGAACACTCTGAAACTACTAAGCAGGGAGGAGATAACAGTATAGAGAAAGTATTTTAAATGAGTGTCTAGATGATAATAATGTCTCTCCGATTGATTTTTACTGCTCTCTCTTGAAGTTTAATCTAGCCCTGGGTCTAGCTAGACTATGTGTGCTGCTTTTTCATCCTGGATTTTATCTTGAAATTGAATTTTTATTCTTCTAAAAAGATTCTGGTTTCAGTGATCTTTTTTTAAACTCCAAGATAATATTGACAAAACCCCATCAGCTCTTATAACCCAAATGACAGCAGATTTAAGCTTTTCTCTGCTTTGGTCACACGCAGGAAAATTTCATTAGTATGTGTGTCTGCTTTCAGAATATGCTAGAATCTCAGTTGTGAGTAGCAAAAATCAATCCTGGTTCTGACTTAAAAGAAATGAGGTCTTATTATTTTATTGCAAATATAAAAGAGAATGCCTTCACTCTGAAAGTGGCTCTCAAAGTATACTCACCAGTAGAGACCATGACTAAGATGGACATCTAAGCATCTTGCCTACCAGGAAAGACCACAGGTCTGCCTTTGGCTGTTGTAAAAGAGAGGGAGGCTCCTGCAAAGCCAATTCTACTAGATTTACCTCAAGGAGGAAGGTAATGTCTGGATTAACCCTACTAATAGGCTCATGAAATCATTCATGTCACTTTAGGAGATAATTCAGGTGCTCAAAAATTTTCAAGGGACCATAATTGTCACACAGGGTTTAATGGAAGGCAGACATGAAGGTAGTGGCTGCTGTCTACCTTTTAAATAAGAGGCCTCGTGAAGTGTATCTCTACTTTCTCCCAAAATATCACCCGGGTTATGCCATGAGACTCAAAAGTCTCTGGGTTGTCATATTTCCCTCAATAAAACTAAGGAGGTGGCATCAAACAATCTCTTTGGCTTTCAAAGTCTCTTCTTTGAAAAGTTTAGCAGGGAAAATAATCATTTTCTGAACATTACACTCAAATGCAATGCACCCTAGCATCATGGCCAGGAACTCAAATACAATGCACCCTAGATATGATATTTTGGTCTGAAGATTAAAATCCTTTTGTTAAAAGGGCACTGGCCCTTTTGTATCTGCAGACTCAGCTCACAAGGCAACTGCAGTATTTTTTGACAGACTTACAAGATACATATAGGTACCTGTCACTGCAGAAGCCAGTGGATCTAAATAATGAAAGAGAGAGAGAAAGAGACGAAATAATTCATTCAGTGTCGCCATCGCTTTTCAGAGCTGTATCAACTCAGGCAGTGGCCGGATTTGTATTGTTGGTTTGGGGTTGTTGTTGCTGTTGTTGTTGTTGTTGTTTTGGTTTATTAAGTTTAGGTTATTCATAGTGAAGAGGCCTCATAAGAACAAAATCAAAGTCATCTCTGTTTCTACACAATCAGGTACCAGATTGCATTTTCCCCTATCATTTTATTTGCTGTTTACAAGGAGGCTGAACCAAAGGAAAACACACACAATACAAAAGAGAGAGGACTATGGAGTGAATGTTTGGAACCCTGAAGTCAGCACTGTGGAATCTTTCACACAGCATTCTTACCATATCTAAATTGGTACTGCATGGGTGGGCACTGTGAACTGAGGTTTGGTTTTTTGGTTTTTTGGTTTTTTTTTGGGGGGGGTATGTTTACAGCTTTTTTTGCCTTTTTTAAATTAGATATTTTATTTATCTGCATTTCAAATGTTATCCACTTTCCTGATTCCTGCCTGCCCCCCCTCGAAACCCATGCACATCCTTGACATATGCACCAGGTATCACATGATAGGTTGGTGTGCAGTCATGCAATTGTGATGATAAGCACCCATCACTTTATAGGATGTAGGCACGGGATGTTCATCTTTCCCTGAGTCTGGTGTGTCTGGTAAGTGCTTGGGTCTAGTTTTCCTGAAATGGCTTAAGACACCCATGTATAACATCTACTTTATGCTGTGTACTGTGTAATATGAATTAAGAGTAGCAAGTAAGATTGGAATAAAAGAATGTGCATTAGCCTATTCTAAATTACCAAAGAAGATAGGGTTATATGACAAGTTAGTGTCATTTCAACCTTTAAACCTTGTGAAAGGACGAAGTGAGGTCTGTATTTTTGGACGCCTGCACTTCCGGGTGCTGTGCAGGACAGCTTGAAGAGCAGAAAGATTCAAGGCAGAAACATGAGCTCAGAGTCCTGGAGGATGGGCTGATGAAAAGTAAGGCTTAATCCAAGGTTTAGCCATGAGGATAGAGCTCGATGCAGAAAATAAAAGGTTACTTAAGAAGGACACTGGGCAGGATTTGGAGATGTGTTGAAGTGGGGATGGAGCTGAGACCCAGGAGGAGGAGCTCAGGACAGGTGCCCCTGGCTTAGCCGACAGTCTTTGTCACCACCTTCTCTCACATCAAACATCTGAGCAGAGCGACTGAAGAAGGAAAGACTTATGGGTGTGGTCACCTCAAGGGTGTCACCTCAAGGGTGTCACTGCGCTGTAATGGGAAGAGTGTGGAACTGAACGGCTCATAGCAGTGCAGTCCGCAAGTACACAGAGAATTCTAGTGGTGTGAGTGTTTCTTTGTTTTCTTTCTGTATTCTGTGCAGCCCCTAGACTATGGGGGATGGTACCACCCACACTCAAGTGGTTAATTCTCTCTGAAGCCCTCAGGAGTGTACTTCACTGATCTCCTAGGTACTTCTCAATCTAGCTGAACAACAAAGATTACTCATGAATGGTATTTCACGAGCGTACCATATACTCTCTCAAGAAGCTAAAGGTACTAGAAAATAGAAAATGAAATCAAGAACAATGCTTATTTTAAAACATGGATGGGGAATTATTGTTCTAGTCAATGACAACTACCCAGTCAAAGACCAAATTTTTAAATCTTCTATTAAATACATTATAAATTGTTTCTACTTTGAGCAGCAGTTTAGAAGCTCTTTCATCATTATGTCACATAAATTCAAAATATTCCTTTTCTACTTTAAAAAAAAAACACATCTATTTGTTAAAGCAGTTCCGAAATAGCAGTAAGCACAGAAGGTAATTAAATGTGAGGTATAATTTTCCCCTGAGGTTGGAGGAAAAAAAGAAAATATCCACACTAAAGCAAATCTGTTCGTGTATCTTCACATGGAAAATATTGTGTGTGAAGAATCACACACAACATCATTGGGCTGGATATGGAGCTCCGTTAGTAGAGGGCTTACTCTTCTTACTGAGGAAATCCTGCATTCGATTCTCAGTTGTACATAACCTGGATATGGTGGTGTACACCTTTAGTTGCAGAACTTGCAAAGGAAGTGGAAGCAGGAAGTTCAGAAATTCAAGTCAACCTACGCTGCATAAGAAGTTCAAGGCCAGCCTACATGAGATGCTGTCAGAAAGAATAAAAAAAACAAATAATAAATAAAGGCATTTATGTTAGTATCTTGAATGAGTCTTAAATTAGTAGACTAATATTAACTTAAGCTAGTAGCTAACTCTACCAGGTCTGTATCTTATAAATACGTGAT
This sequence comes from Mus musculus, assembly GCF_000001635.26. Classification (NCBI taxonomy): domain Eukaryota; kingdom Metazoa; phylum Chordata; class Mammalia; order Rodentia; family Muridae; genus Mus; species Mus musculus. The sequence continues at coordinate 49,406,443 of NC_000080.6, read as the reverse complement.
TTTACTGTGCACTGCCAGCACATTTCCATCAATACAAGTAACATACCAACTTCAGACAGAAGCCAAGTATACTAAATCCCTCATTTGAAGTGACCTTCGGGATAAGACTGTAGACTTTGAGACCAACAATACCATGCTGTGTAGGAGACTGATGCCATTTCAGGTTACAGCTGTGGTTTAGCTTCAGGATTAAAGCAGTCAACCTGGGACTCCGCAGCAGAGGACAGAGCCTGAAGAGGGGACATTTGCCACTAAGAAAATAAAGTGCAGACACCCAGGCCCTGGTAAAGAGAAATCCAGTGTCCCTTGTAGGGCCTTTTTGCCGTGTAAGATAGAGACAATTGGCAGGCATCGAGGATCTAGGGTGGCCCCACCCTAAGCCACACAGTGTACCTGTTTGCCTAAGTCATCTCCAGAGTGAGAAACCTGTCTTCTTATTTAAAATTAGAAACAAGCACTGTGCTCTAACCCTTGCCTTCCGTAGTGTTAGCATAAATAAGTGTGAAGCAGGATTTAAACTTGAACTTCACTGCAGGCTCTAGGTTAAATGAAAGAGTGTTTCCCAATAATCCTAGAATAGCTCTGGGGCACATGGGATTAATTTGATCTCAGCACTGCGCTGCATGTAGCTTGAGTTTCTTTTCTGGAGTTTGTCCCTTTTCTATACCACGATTGGAGCTGACTGGCTGAAGTATGTGCGGATATGCGCACCCCTTTGTTCCCTCCCCAGAGTCTTATTGATGGAAGCTGCAATAAAGTTTCAGAGTGAACCACATCAGATGATGGCTCCTTAAACATCAAGGTGATCCCAGAAGAGAGGTATCGCTATTGTATATCATCATTATCCATCAGCTGTCTCATGCTGACAGGTAGATATGATTGAATCTCTTATGTGATCCAGAGTCTCCTAACTATTCTCTCTTTATTAAGCCAATGGACAGAATCCCTAATGCTCCAGCAAAGCCTTCATGACTGTTTTCTTTCTCAGGAAGTGATATCCTCATTTATCTATCTACCAAGCTCTGTAATGTTGAATTGAGAAAATGTTACCTTCTTCATTCTCCATATCCTCCCAACCCCATGTCCAGCTGGCCCTTTCCTCAGTATTGCTGTATCCTGCTTTCTCTCTCCACTATTACCACCAGTATTACCACTATTTCTCCAGTAGTACCACTATTACTCTCCGCTATCGGCTAAAGGTTTCTGGCTGTCAGTCAGTCTCCCCTCACGCGTGCATACCCTCATCAATCCATCCCCTCCACTGCCATCAGCGAGAGATTTTCAAAACCTGGTAATGACGCTTCCTTTCTCACAGGTCCTCAATAGTTTTGTGTTGGCCTTAAGAGAAAACCTATATTATTAACTTGCTAACAAGGTCCTTCATTATCAGGCTGCTTCTCGAGCCTCGTCTTGAGCTTGTTTTGCCACAGCCAGAGAGACTCACATGTGATCCCCTTCCCTAGCTCCTGCCTCCCTGCCCTTTGCACATACTCCCCATCCCTCTCGGCCTCTCCATCCTTCCTCTTACATTCCAGCCTCCATCCTTTGGGCCTCAACTTAAACTTTACTTCCTCCAAGAAGCTTTCTTAACCACTTAAAGTAACTTACATCACCTGACAGATGTTCAGCTAGCTTCTGAATTTCTTCTTCAGGATGTTCTTCATGTTTGGCCATGTGACCCATGTCCCCTCCCCAGGGTATTTAACATCACACTGTAAGATCCTGGAAGGTGAAGAGCATTTGTCTAGTTGGCAGCTGTTCTTTTCTTGCTTATGGTGGGGCCTGCCGTATGGTAGACTCAGCAAATACATATTAAATGAATAAATGATGTTATCGAAAACGTTTCCAGCATGGGGGCGGGGAGGTTCTCTGCTGGTCTGTTTGTAATTGTTCATTTTAAAGGAGATGTGAATGAAAGAAAGGTGATTACATTTGAGGAAACAGTTGAATTAGCCATGTGAGCCCTCCTTTCTGTGCCTAAATATATTGCTTCTTGCTGTGTGTGTGTGTGTGTGTGTGTGTGTGTGTGTGTGTGTGTGTGTGTGTGTGTGTGTGTGTGTGTTTTGAGACAAGGTTTCTCTGTATAGCTCTGGCTGTCCTGGAACTCACTTTGTAGACCAGGCTGGCCTGGAACTCAGAAATCTGCCTGCCTCTGCCTCCGAGGGCTGGGACTAAAGGCTTGTGCCATCACGCCTGGCTTGCTTCTTGCTTTCAACATGGAAAAGAGCAGTGAAGTTGAAGACACAATGCAGAAAGAAGCCAAATGGTACTCTCAGAACCTGTAGGTGGGGAGAAAAGACTGACTTTCAGAAAATATCTACAAAAACAAAAAACAAAAAACAAACAAAAAAAACCAAAAACAAAAAACAAAAACAAAAACAAAAAACAAAACTAAAACAGTGTGTCAGTTCCTCAGCAGGTGACAGGTGACACGGTCTAAAGATTTTGACTAAAGAATCTGTGGACAAGTTTTAGAACTGAAAGGATGAAAGAGTTCAGGGAGCTAGCAAAGGATGGTGGGAAAATCTAAAGACAGTTTGTAGTGGAAAACAGAAGTTGGAGGGGTTAAATGTGAATCAACCCAACTCATATACAAGTGATGGAAGATTTTATGGTAAGTGTCTATGCATCAGAATTATTGCTTATTGTTCTAGACCAAGGGCTTCTTTGTGGCTGATATCTCCTGAGTCATTAAGTTAGTAAACAGGTGTGGGGTGAATCCCCATTGCCTTGTTTGAATGCTTGCACAGGTGTTTTGTTTGCTTGTTTGTTTCATTGTATTGTAAATTAGATGCTGGCACAGATTGCTACAACTAATCAGTGCTAGGTTAGAACCAGGCTCTGTTACAAGTCTTTCTCACGCATCAACTCCCGTCCTTCCCAGAACAGTTTCCTGAGCCTTGTCTAACACTGCCTGATGAGTAGACAGCACAGACCCTCACATTATTCTCTGCCCTTATTTGTTCAGCAAATTAGGGCATTCCTGGGGACAACCCACGGCCAGCACAGAGGTGGCTGTGGTCTAGCTGTAATTGGGAAAGAGGCCCTGGCTAAGAAGCATTCCTCACTGACTCTGTAGCAGAAAGTCTTGACGGGCCACCTGTATGCAAGGAGAGCTTCTGAAGTGTTTCAGGTGAAGAGTAACTAAGGGCAGGAGATCTCTCTCTCTCTCTCTCTCTCTCTCTCTCTCTCTCTCTCTCTCTCTCTCTCTCTCTCTCCCTCTCTCTCATAAACACACACACACACACACACACACACACACACACACACATATATATATATATATATATATATACACACAACATCAAAAAGAAATGAGACATTAAATGAGACAATCTAGCTGACTCCCCGTGCAGATATGCAGAAGTGAGCTCTTCATTTGTACAGAGGTCCAAGTTTACCTGTAGGGAGAGTGCACCTTGCTTCTACTTCCTACTGCCGCTCTCCAGATCCCAAACTATAAAGCCCTAGTGCACATGCCTCTGCCTCCTCTTCCTGAATCAGTTCTTCCTTCTCTTCTGCAAGCAGACCAATGATGGCAGCTCAGAAAATGTCAAGGAGCCACATCCTCTCATAAGCCACCAGGATATATAATAACAGTCACCATGAAGTCCTCAAAAGGGCAGGATGAGCTCTGGGCAGTCCAAGAGCTGTCAAAAGGCAAGCATCACTATGTGACATTGGCTCTAACCTTATTAAGAGGTTCCTTGGCCATGTGACCATAGAAGTCAAGGTCCCATGGAAATGTTATCAGAGCCACGTGTGGACCTTGGATTTGAACCCTCGGGCCAGAGGGTCACAGGGCCAGTGAAAGATGTGATGAGAAACTTTCTACCAACTAGCCACAAGAAGTCAGACACCTACGCTGGTTATCCCATGAGCTTTTTCTCTGCATTACTAAAACAAGATGCTCTGGCATTCCCTACTGTTAGGACCAGCATAGAGAAATAGTTTTGGCTGGAATAATCAGATGTATCTGTTGGCCACTTTTCAAGCAGTTTGTCTGGGAGCTGCATACATCGAACTTGCCCTGCCTTGTGTTGTCTGAGAGCCCTGCACTGCAGCCTGGTGCACTGGAATTTGTTCATGGCTAGTAGCAAAAGATGCTGATATACTGTCATTGTCATTTGATGTTTTCTAAATAAGATATGAAAGGCAGATTGGAACAGGTAGAGATTCAAGCTTCTATTTTGTGCCTGTTTCTATGGTTCTACTTTCTCAGTTACCAAACTTCATCCCTGCAAAGACAGTGCCATTCACAACATTTTACAAGTGAGAAAAATAACATTCAGGGGATATTAAAAGGCTGGCAGGTAGCAAAACTAATATTTGACTTGGTCTGAATGATTCTAAAATTCTATTGTGTTGTTGATGTTGTTGTGCCATGCTGTCTGTTGTTGTGAAGATACACCATGACTACAACAATTCTTATAAAGGAAAATACTTAACTGGGGCTGGCTTACAGTTCAAAGGTCTTGTCCATTATTGTAATAGTGGGAAGCATGGTGGCATGCAGACAGACATAGTACTGAAGACATAGCTGAGAGTTCTACATCTGGATTCATAGGCAGCTAGAAGAGGCTGCCACACTGAGCATGGCTTGAGCATATGAGACCTGAAAGCCCCCTCCTTGTCAATGACACACTTCCTCCAACAAGGCCACACCTCCTAAATAATGTCACACCCTATGAACCTATGAGAGCCGTTTTCTTCTAAATTGCATGCATGGCACATGCTTAACAGAGTAGCTGGGGGCTCCTTTTTTATCTGTGTAAGTTTAACCTGCCTCATCTGCTCAAATGTGCTCATAGAGGATATGGGAATTAGATTGATCCGTCTCATGGAAAACCATAGGGGAAATATAACGAAAAGCACCTTGAAAAGAAAAGATGTGTGGTTGGTACTATACTTCACTAGTCTGGAACAAATTAGCTTTGAAAACCCTCAGTCCTAAAATGTTTTGATTAGAAGTTGATATGTTTTCCACATTTCTGTTATTATAAGCTCTTCTGACAGAGGTGCAGAGCAGACAATTTGACAAACGATCATTACCAACTTGTGGAATAAACTCTTTTATTAAACTAAATCAAAGATGACAAAAAGTTACTTGGAATTTTCACATGAATACCTACCTGTCACTTAGGCAGATATACAGAGCTACCAGCAGTAACAGCACGTTATTTAAAGTATAAGGATGTATAATGACTAGGACAGGCTCAGATCTACTACCTACCAATTTAAGTGAATGGCTTTCCAAATGCATCACCCTGCAGTAAAGGCTTCTGCGTTCTATCAGGGCTGCCTTCCTTATGCTCTTGTTCCACATTTGGTCTCCTTTATGTTCCTAGAATGCAGACAATAAAAAGAATAAACAAGTTATTTGTACAATTAGACTTAATTTTACACAAGAATTTCACAGAGCTAGACACACTGGAATATGCCTATAATCTCAGCACTCCAGAGGCTGGAGGATTCTGAGTTTGAGGTTTAGCAGAGCTGAACCTCTGTCAGTGTCTCTGTAAGGGACTGCACCAAGGGAGGGCCTGTAGAAGAATAAATGTATTAATTCACGAAAGGGATAATTACTCTTCTCTTTAGTATTTCTTTAGGTAGTCAGGTTTCCTGTTAGGTGGATTCCTGGCCATATGATTGACAAGCCTAGCTAGATCAACTCTTGAGAGAGAAAACAACAATATATAATTTTTTTTTAATGTTTGCAGTAGATCAGAATGGTATGTCTCCTCCACCCAAGACCATTAGTAGACTCCATTCTTTTGACCAAAAAGAAACAGCTTTCCCTTAAAGGGCCTCAACAGAACCCTAGTATCTACTCTCTAGGGCCACCAAAACTATTGTAACCCCTTGAAATTTGAGATCATAATAACATATTTAAAATGGGCTGAAGTTGGGGAATATATACAACCTATTTTCAACACTAAAACCGGATATCAATTACAAGGCTATTCTCCTTGAGGCATTAATGGGGTTTCAGTGACACCCTCATATAAAGGCATGGGTGCACATTTAGAAGAGATAATAAGAAATAAGAACTCAGTCTTGGAATCTCTGGCCTCTGGCCTAGACAGAAACAACAATGCTTTCTCCTTTGGGACAAGGACAAGAACTAGAACTGTTCACTTTCTGATGAAACCTATCTAACTTATTTCCATCTCCTGGTGTCACCAGCCTCCCACAGACTCCAAGAGCTGAGGGACCCTACCATTAGGGAATATGGGTGACATCTCAATCTGGTTTCTTCCTCCTGTGTGGGGTTTTTGAGTGTGGCAGTTCAGATATGCTATTGTTTCCTTAAAGTAAGATGGTGGCCCTGACTAATATCCAATATATATAAAGAACTCAAGAAGGTGGACTCCAGAAAGTCAAATAACCCCATTAGAAATGGGGCTCAGAGCTAAACAAAGAATTCTCACCTGAGGAATACCGAATGGCTGAGAAGCACCTGAAAAAATGTTCAGCATCCTTAATCATCAGGGAAATGCAAATCAAAACAACCCTGAGATTCCACCTCACTCCAGTCAGAGTAGCTAAGATCAAAAATTCAGGTGACAGCAGATGCTGGCGAGGATGTGGAGAAAGAGGAACACTCCTCAATTGTTGGTGGAATTGCAAGCTTGTACAACCACTCTGGAAATCAGTCTGGTGGTTCCTCAGAAAATTGGACATAATACTACCAGAGGATCCCGCAATACCTCTCCTGGGCATATATCCAGAAGATGCTCCAACTGGTAAGAAGGACACATGCTCAACTATGTTCATAGCAGCCTTATTTGTAATAGCCAAAAGCTGGAAAGAACCCAGATGCCCTTCAACAGAGGAATGGATACAGAAAATGTGGTACATTTATACAGTGGAGTACTACTCAGCTATTAAAAAGAATGAATTTCTAGGCAAATGGATGGACCTGGAGGGCACCATCCTGAGTGAGGTAACCCAATCACAAAAGAATTCACATGATATGTGCTCACTGTTAGCCCAGAAACTTAGAATAGCCAAGATATAAGATACAATTTGCAAAACACATGAAACTGAAGAAGAACGAAGACCAAAGTGTGGACACTTTGCCCCTTCTTAGAATTGGAAACAATCACCCATGGAAGGAGTTACAGAGACAAAATTTGGAGCTGAGACAAAAGGATGGACCATCTAGAGACTGCCATATCCAGGGTTCCATCCCATTATCAGCCTCCAAATGCTGACACCATTGCATACACTAGCAAGATTTTGCTGAAAGGACCCTGATAGAGCTGTCTCTTGTAAGACTATGCCGGGGCCTAGCAAACACAAAAGTGGATGCTCACAGTCAGCTATTGGATGGATCACAGGGCCCCCAATGGAGGAGCTAGGGAAAGTACCCAAGGAGCTAAAGGGGTCTTCAACCTTATAGGTGGAACAACAATATGAACTAACCATTACCCCTCCCCACCCCTGAGCTTGTGTCTCTAGCTGCATATGTATCAGAAGATGGCCTAGTCAACCATCAGTGGAAAAAGAGGCCCATTGGTCTTGCAAACTCTATACGCCTCAGTACAGGGGAACACCAGGGCCAAAAAGTGGGAGTGGTTGTGTAGGGGAGTGGGTGGGGGGGTATGGGGGACTTTTGGGATAGCAATGGAAACGTAAATGAAGAAAATACCTAATTAAAATAAAATTATATATATATATTATAAAAAAAAAAAAGATGGTGGCCCTGGAATGATATCTCTTCAGTATATGATTAAATGAATTCTATGGAAAAATCTGACTTACAAGATGAATGACCCAAGCTACCTACTTTTGAGGCTTGGCTCAATATATAGAATAAAGTCTGGACTTGTTTAATAAACCAGTCAGGGTGTGTGTGTGTGTGTCTGTGTCTGTGTCTGTGTCTGTGTCTTTGTGTGCTTATGTATATGTCTGTGTGTGTTTACTAGTAACCAGAGATTTTTGCATTTAAGAGATTCTTGGATTGGGTCATATATTACTGCACAGAATTTTTTGAATATTTTCTATTCAAGAGAAAATGGGATTGAAAACAGATACTTCAGCCCTTCTTAGAAGATGAACAAAATACCCATGGAAGGAGTTACAGAAACAAAGTGTGAAGCAGAGACTGAAGGAAAGGCAATCCAGAGACTGCCCCACCTGGGGATCCGTCCCATAGACAGCCACCAAAGCCAGACTACTGTGCATGCCAACAAGAGCTTGCTGTCTCCTGAGAGGCTCTACCAGTACCTGACAAATACAGAAATGGATGTTCACAACCATCCATTGGATGAAGCACAGGGTCCCCAGTTAAGGAGCTAGAGGAAGTACCCAAGGAGCTGAAGGGGTTTGCAGCCCTATAGGAGGAACATCAATATGAACTAACCAATACCCCCTAGGGTCCCTGAGACTAAACCACCAAACAAAGAAAACACAAGGTGGGAGTCATGGCTCTAGCTGCATAAGTAGCAGAGGATGGCCTAGTCGGACATCAATGGGAGGAGAGGCCCTGGGTTCTTGCCCCAGTATAGGTGAATGTCAGAGTCAGGAAGCAGGAGTGGGTGGGTTGGTGAGCAAGGGGAAGGGGGAATGGATAGGGGGTTTTCAGAGGGGAAACTAGTAAAGGGGATAACATTTGAAATGTAAATAAAGAAAATATCTAATAAAAAATACAAAAAAAAAATCTTAAAGGACTCTTCATGGCATTTTTTACCAACTCCCTGCACATTGTCATTGGGATTTAAGAGCTCTATAAAAGAAAAAAAAAAGGTTCTTAAATCTTGTATCTTTATTTTGTTCTTATCAAGTAGACTTTTTCATTAAGTTAGGAAGTATTTGTGGGGAAAAGCAGGATTCCTCCTACACATGTAAGAGTACATGTAGAAATACATATTTATAGGCAGTTTGTTGCTAAAAAATATTTTCATCTCTACAATATCCACACCTACAGAAAGCAGTTTTGTTTCCTGGGTAAAGAACTGAGTGCCTGGAGGCCCACTGTCCCTAACCAGTTCACTGATTTCTAGATTGATCAACACACTCCAAGGGAGATCAGTGGAGAACTGGATTCCCATTTTGGCTTTGTTGGTATCTGCTATCATCTTCCTAGGATTTGTTTACAGATATGACACGTTCCCCCTCTGAGGTCTGGGCTGGAACCTTGCTCAGCATGCTGTGTGACATGTAAGCTTCAGCAGCGGCATATCTTGAAAGATTTCATAAAATGATTTCAAAATGCCATGTTATCACACTGTACAATGGTAGTAATGAACTAAAAGACCAAATCAAAAGCCTTTGTTGGACAGTGGGATGAATGCATTAAGAACCTTTTTAAAGGTGCTCACCCTTCAAAAGCAGTTACACTTCTATGGATTTGTCTGAAGAAGAATACTATTAGTGTCAGCCACTAATTTGCCTTTCTTATATAGAAGATTACAAAGCATCTTCATAGTATTATTTTCTTCTCTTTGTATTATATGCATCTTCACATAAACATATATATGTATGTATATACATATACATTTATATATGGTTACTTATATAGAGTACATTGAAAATGCATATTGAACTCTTATTTATCCATAGGGAATGATTTTTTTAAAGATTTTACATTCAAGTTCTGTTTGGTTAGGTTTGGTTTGGGTTGGGTTGAGTTGGGTTGGGTTGGGTATTTTGAGACAGGGTCTCTCTATGTAGTCTTGGCTATCCTGGATTTTGTTATATAGACCAAGCTGACCTTGAATTCACAGAGATAGATCTGCCTGCCTCTGCCTCTGCCTCTGCCTCTGCCTCTGCCTCTGCCTCTGCCTCTGCCTCTGCCTCTGCCTCTGCCTCTGCCTCTGCCTCTGCCTCTGCCTCTGCCTCTGCCTCTGCCTCTGCCTCTGCCTCTGCCTCTGCCTCTGCCTCTGCCTCTGCCTCTGCCTCCCAAGAGTCAAGTTCTTTATAGTAACAAATTCTATTTTATATGTAAGTAGTACTTCCATTTAATGATTTAAATGGTTTTTACTTTGTAAACAACAGAAATTTATTTTTCATAGTACCATAGTCTCAAGTCAAATATCAAGGGAGCAACATTCAGCCTCTGATTGGTGTCTAGTTCATACACAGGCAAGAAAGCTCTGTGGAATCTTTTGATAGAGCACATTTTTGCTAACATAAATTTTCTAAATATTCCATAATCACTATAAAACAAATCCTCATAAAATTTTTTGAAATTGAAATCATACTAAGCATATTTTTCATGAATGACTTTAACTTAAAACAAGCACCAAAGACTCTGAATAGTTCTAATATATTGTAATGAGTCAGCATACTTCTAAATGCCAAATGGGCAAAGAGGCTGTCAGAAGGGACCTGAAGCATTTTAAATGGAATGAAAATAAAATCATTGAAATCTGTGGGATGTGCCAAAGCCATCCCTCTTAGGCACTCATTTGTATAAAATACTTATATTTGGAAACCTTAGATGTCTCAATGGTCTAGGTTTCTAAATTAAGAAAGTTTGAAAAAAGAGAAAAGGAAGAAAACCCAAAATCAAGCAGAAAACAAGTAATAATAAATATCAAGTTGGACCAGGCATGGTAGAACAGCCTGTAATTCCAACTTCCAGGAAGCAGAGGCCAAAGAACCAGAAATTCAAGACCAACCTTCATTATACAGTGAGAAATTGTTTCAAAACCAACCAAATCAATGAACAATTTTTTAGGAGGAAGAGACAGAGAGAGCAAGAGAGAGAGAGACAGAGACAGAGAGAGAGGAAAAAAGAGAGACAGAGGGAGAAAAAGAGAGAGAAAGAGAGAGACTGAAACAATATAAAAGTAGAGGAAAATCAATGAAACAAAAAACTGATTCTCTGAAAAGATAAAACTAAAAAACAAGTCACCAAATGTACAAAACAAATGAACCAAAATAAAAGTTAAGGCAAAAATTACCAATATCACAATAGCCCCTTAATACTATCTAACTACATAGATAAAATGGACAAATAATAAGAATGGCATAAACTACAGCTTCAAAACTAGTGGTTTGAAATTCCATGGGTTCACATAACTCAATGCAGGATTGTGTAACTAAGTGCAGGAAAATGATTGGAAAAATTGCTATATGTTAACTTGAATTTCAGATTAAGATATCATTAAATAAATTTTGACTTGGGTTTAGCCAGAATTTCCAACAATTCCTGAAATATCTCTAAGCATACTCTTGCTATATTATATTACATATTTATGTGATTCATAGTCTCTGCAGTAAGCATTATAAAAATCAATGTTTACATTATGAACTAACCAGTACCCCGGAGCTCTTGACTCTAGCTGCATATGTATCAAAAGATGGCCTAGTCGGCCATCACTGGAAAGAGAGGCCCATTGGACACGCAAACTTTATATGCCCCAGTACAGGGGAACGCCAGGGCCAAAAAGGGGGAGTGGGTGGGTAGGGGAGTGGGGGTGGGTGGGTATAGGGGACTTTTGGTATAGCATTGGAAATGTAAATGAGCTAAATACCTAATAAAAAATGGAAAAAAAATCAATGTTTATCATCTTTGAACAAACATTGAAGATGCTCTCTATCCTATAGCATTGAATACAAAGCCATGATGTAATCCCTTATGTAAAACTCATTAGCATAGCTTACTAGTATGAAAATGAAAATTTACTTCCATCTTTAACAAATGATAAAATTATATGTATTCCAAAGAATTGTTTTAAAATTAATTTGCTTATGATGCATTCTCAGTGAGGTTTTATTTACATATATATATTTTATATACCTATACACCTAGGCCATGCAAAACATCCTCAGACAAAATGGAAAATGTTTAAAAGGCTAGACAAACCACCAAGATAAAGAAAGAGGAAGTAGAAATGTACTGCCTTATGTATATTAAAATCATTTAAAACTCACTAGGTCTAGATGATTTCAATCATAAAATGCACCTGTCATTTAAGGAATTAGTAATACCAACTCTGCACAATGTCTTCAAAAAATTAGAAGTAGAGAGAGTAACACCGGGCGCTTTCTATGAAGCCAATACTACTCTGCAATCTAAATAAAAAACATAACAAGAAAACAGCAAACCATCAGTCTTCATTTGGGGACCAGAAATTAAAAATCATCTGGGACTCTGTGACAAGAAATATATCACAAATGTTAAAGTAATAAGTGCCCTGGTTAGGGTTTCCATCACTGTGAAGAGATACCATGACCACAGGACAACATTTAATTGGGACTGACAATTAACTTGTTCAGAGGTTTAGTCCGGTATTGTCATGGCAGAAAGCATGATAGCACACAGGCAGACATGGTGCTGGAGAGGTAGTAAGAGTTCTACATCTGGATCTATAGGCAGCAGGAAGAGACAGAGACACATTAGTCCTAGATTGAGTTTATAAGACCTCAAATCCCACTCCCACCCCCAGTGACACATATTTCCTCCAACAAAGCCACATCTCCTGATAGTGCCACTCCCTATGAGCCTATGGAGGCCATTTTTATTCAAACCACCACAATAATTAAAGGTTTAAAGCTTTCATTGTACCTTGAGAAGAAGATCAAGGGTTAGGTAAAGATGTCGCTAGCATTATTTCTGTTCTTATTATATAAAGGTCTAAAGCAATGAAAGAAAGGAAAAGAAGACCATAAAATATCATTTTAGCTTGCTTCCCACCTCTACCAAATATCTGAGGTGATTGACTAACTTATAATGAGAAAAGGTTGACCTGGGGAGATAGCTCAGTCAGTAAAATTCATGCCTTATGAACATGAAGGGCTGAGTCCAGTCCCTAGAATCCATGGTTTTTGTCTTTTGGTTTTTTTCTTAACTAAGTATTGCATGGTGAGCATGTGTTTATTCACAAATGAGAAAAATGAAATATCCACTGATAAGAGAATAGATAATGAGCTGTGAGATATTCCTAAGATGAAAATGAGCTCAGGGAAACTACACAAAATATTCACATGAATCTCACCAAAATCACATAGAATGAAGGAAGCAAGACACTCAAGGCATACAGTACAAACCCATTTGTGCAAAGTTCAAGAAACACTTCAGTAGTCAGCAGGTTCATCTATGCACACTCTAGTAGCCACACTCTGAGAAACCAAGGGTGCTTCTCAGCGGCATCCAGAAGCCCTGTCATGTCTGTCACATAAACAAATCCCTTGGTTTCCCTCAGAGGTGACTGGAAAGCTGCTGCTTTCTTGGCTTTCACATCTTTAGTTGCTCACCTTTCTATGATACACGCTTCAGATTAAACTTGAAGGGTTGAGCTGTATGAGACTATTTTATTTCTGGCTTGACTTAGCCCAGATATCAAGTGAAGTAAGTTTAAGGTTCTTGGGAAAAGAGTAGCATCTCACCTGTACTCAGGCTCCAGCCCATTTTCTGCCAAGCTCTACTTCAACTGTGTATTCATGGAAAGTTTTACCCAAACAAAAATGTGACTTGAAAGCACTCATTGGCTCACTTTAACTGTTTTCAGAGAAATATAATTACTTGACGATGGAGTTGTGTGCCAAAACAAAGGGGTGCATTTATTATTTCTTTTTAGCAGTCTGCTCTATGAGAATTGCAACAGGCTCTCATATTCATTGTTGAAAGGCCAATTAGTCAGATAGCTTTTGGAATAGTGAAACATGTAAGAATTTTTTTTTGCTATGTTTAAATTTCTTAAGTAGGTAGGCACCAAAATTTATATAATGCAGTATATGTGAGGGGTTTATCTGAAAGCATTAATTCAGCTAACCCCATCACTTCCTAGCCCACTGGCTCCACCTTGAGGTGGCGGCTCACACAGGTAAGTGAGGGCACTTTGGGCAATGTGGATCTTGTTGGTGCAGCTATCTGTCCAGTATGAGCAAACAGAAACTATTTCTCACAAGGATTTGTTGATAAAGGAGGTCCTGGATTTGACTCCTAACAGAGAAAGGGGAGGGAGAGGAAGAGGGAGAGAGGAAGTGAATTAATTGCTCAGAGTAGACAGCTATAACATAAGGTAAATTATTTAGAGGCAAACCTTGTTATAGTGGTAGAAAACTAATAAGATTATGCATACACGGTCAACAATTCACGTAAGTGGTCAAATGGCTATAATTAATATTATGTTTACTCAGCCAAAGTGTTTCTATGTTTATTTCCGAAACATCTAAAACATAAATTCTTTTCCCCTCCCACCCTTCCCTGTATCTCCCGATTTGTTAAGTTGTCCTTTTCCTTCCCACTCCTGTCTTCCTCATTTTCTCTCCATCCCTTCCTCCTCTTCTTCAGTCCTTTATACATTCCCTCTCTCCCTTCCTTCCTCACACACTCCTTTTGTTGCTTAAGTTCTTTTATAGAACGTATATTGATTCCTTACTGCAAGCCAGACACTGTGCTACCCTCATTTACACTAACAAATAAGAGGTCATTGCTTTTTGGTGGGTCACAGTTAAAGGACACCAAAGGCATGAAAGTAAATGTAAAACCAAAAAAGGAATAGTTTAAGCTAATATGATTTTCTGACACGTTTGCTCCATGTGCCTTCAATTCTCAGCTCCAAGTGTCCCGATTGGATCTCTGTCCCCATCTCACTAGAGGGACTGTTCTTTCTGTTTATTGACTAACTGTATCACAGAATTTGAATATTAGCACCATGAAAATATGAACGTCTCTCTTTTCTGATTTTATATTCCAGCACACAGTAGGTAACTGATACTTGTTGCCAAGTAATTTACCCACTGAAAGTATCTGCCAGTGCTAACAGGGAGGACGTCTTATTCCTCCCAAGGATGCTAGCTTGGTCAGATGTCAATGTAAGTGTATGCTTTGGGTTTGTGATAGAACAGCTTATGATTAAAACAGAAAGTATGTAAGGATATTTTAGAAAAAGAAAAATCAGGTGTAAAAAGATTAGATGTGTAGCACAGAAAAAATGTGGAATTCCCCACATCTTAGACTGGGATGAATTGGTTAGACATATGCTGAGTAGCCGTGGAACAATCTTAGGCAAAACAGTGATGTGGTCAGTGTTCGGTTTTTATTTTTACGAGGGTCATCTGTTGATGTGATGGAAAAATGGCTCCTATGGTGGGAATGGGGTGACAATTTCAGGACAGGATTTTTGTCCTTGCTGGTGCCTTGTTGTTTTAGCTGTGCCTTGTTCCTAAGAATGGATGAGCGCTGGAACAGCTTAGCCCTCCTCTGGGAGAAGATTGTCATTCTACATTCTTACCCGCGTTCACAACCGGCCAGGAAAGATGCAACAAACCAGAATCTTCTGCGGCAAAGCTTTATTGCTTACTCAGGAGCAAGAGAGGAAGAGCGCGGCAGAGAGAGGCAGAGAGGAAGAGAGAGAGAGACGCAGAGAGACGCAGAAAGAGAGGCAGAGAGAGGGGCAGAGAGGGAGAGAGGCAGAGGAAGAGAGCAGAGGAAAAGACGAAGAGAAAGAGACGAAGAGACGAAGAGAAGGAGTGCCAGAACCCCGTCCCTTTTAAGGAGAATTATCCTCCGCCTAGGACGTGTCACTCCCTGATTGGCTGCAGCCCATCGGCCCAGTTGTCATCACGAGAAAGGCAGAGCACATGGCGGGAAAACTGCCCCTGCACATGTGCAGATTATTTACTACTTAGAACACAGCTGTCAGCGCCATCTTGTAATGGCAAATGTGAGTGCGGCTCCCCACACTACATGGGCATTACATGGTATCACATGGGCAAACACATAAGTAACCTTGTGGCTATGAGTTAAAGGGTGGAGGAAGAGACCCAAGAGAAAAGTAGGAGGCATCTTTGAAGGAGTGGGTGAGTGGGTTAGGGTGATGGAAAGAAGTAAATAATGGAGGGAGATTATGTAATTTGATTGGAGAATGATATTGTTAGCTGAGGTCAACAGAAGCCAGCACTTTAATGACCAGCAGCAGAAAATAATTTCAATTTGAAAAATGCTGAGTTTGAAGTCTGTATAGGATATTTGTGTAGGAAATGATGGGGCCAGGGAGAAGCTAAGGCTCTCCTCAGTCATTTACATGTATTATGCTTATAAAGAGCTCGTTACTGCAGTTGTAATGGCAACTTAAACATCATCTCAGCCAACTTCCCTATGCATGGCTTCTTTCTCTGATGTTGTTATGGAGTTCATGGCCTCTGGGGAAAGATCACTGGCTCAATCTGGATTAGAATTAGTTAAGTTTATTAGAGCTGGTAGCAGGATAACAATCACGGAGCCAGATTAGAGATTGTCATATGAAGGGGGTTGAAGGAAGGGCTTTTAAAGGTAAAAACCACAAAGAACTTGAGTATTTATACAAACAAGCCAAGGCTGTTCTGCTCTGCCAAGATCAGGTACTCAGGGTGACTTCCAAATAGTTCTTGAATGTCTGAATATAACGAATAGATAACTATGGCTGTACACTTTGGGTTGGGAGGGTCACTGAGTCAAGGGTACTGGAATTTATCTTCCAGGGACTGGAGTCAGAGACATATGCCCAGTTGGTACCAAGATGAATGTCGATCATAAAGTGAAGTTTCTTTAGCCATCACAGGACTAAGCCTCATATTGTTATAGCATGATTAATAGGGTTATAGACTTTATTGTTGTGCTAAAACTTGCTAAATATACTAATACATAACATATTCATGTTTTAGTTGCATGGTTAGGAAGTAAGTTTTCCAGTTCTCCTTTAAACATTTTTTAAGTATGCCATCTGCAGCCTTTATTATAGTAACTGCAGTTCATTGTTCTTTAGCTCACCAGTCGCTGGCTTTAATGCTGTGTATTAACTTATCATTAAACAAACCACAAAAATTAAACAAAGCATTGAATGTTGAAAATTAAATACTAAAGTAATTTGTTCAGCTCAAACTTTATTGTACTTTATTTCCTCATTGTCTCCTATGAATAACCAACGGCTTTCCTGCATCGATCCCATCAGTTATAAGTCCATTAGTTACTAAAGGAAATAGTTTTATTATTTTTTATAATGATAGATTTATTATAAAAGAAAAACAGTGTGGTGTAATTACAAGGTGTTTTCATTTTTATTTTTAAAGTAATATTTTTATTCTTTAAGAATTTCATACAATGTATGATCATATATTCATACAATGGTCATATTTAATCCCTCCCCTAAATCTTCCCACACACACCACTACCTTCCTACCAACCCAATATAATGCTTTACTGTTTATTTACTTATTTGTTCACTTATTTTAAAGCCCATAGAGTCCAATCTGTGCTGCTCAAATACTCTAGAACGTGGGAGCCTTCTACTGGAGAAATGTCTACTTACTAGGAATTCCTTAAAGAAAACTAATTCTTCTCCCAAAAGTTGCCAGTATCACTATTTTAATAATGTTCTTCTTGTGTCCAATTAGACTTGTGAAAAACAAGATTATGTTAATCTGTGATGGAAAACAATGGAGAGCCTTTTATCACAACTGCGATCCTACTTGAGTTCCAAGTATTTATTATTTGAACAACTCAATGAGCTAAACAAATTCATCTTATCAAGTTGATAGAACAGCCACACAAGCTGGGCTGCAGTTAGGGGTAGATAACTTGTTACTTGTAGAGAGAATCTTGCTCACCTTGACAATGAACTGCAGTTGAGGTGGTGCCAACTTCGTTATGGAACAAACATGCTCTGGAGATGCAATCACCATTAATCTCGTCTTGATCGTCCTTAAGGGCTTCTTCAATTGAAACTATAAACATACACAGTTGTATTCTGTTATTATCCCTGTCTGAGTAAGCAATATAGAGAACCCACAATCTCATCAAAATAACCCACTATACCCTGTAATTTATAAAGCTGTCTCATAGTGATGCTGTAGTTAAAGATAACATCCATTCGCAAAGCGACAATTTGAGTTGTTTTTCCAAGGCTGTAATACGATGCTCTTAGCTGCAATCAAACCTAATTTATTCCAAGTTCTGCTTTCAAAGGCAATGCAGGGTCCCACATGTCTAAACGCAGTAGTTAGGAACAAAACTAAATCAATGTCCTTTTTGCTCCATCTATCCCTCAGCTTCTCACCATGTCTGTCTCTCTTTTTCACCCACACACCTTTCCTCATTAATGGCCCATCCTTACATTTCTGGTACATTTTGGAAATGCCAAGAAATGTACCCTACTCTATACTAATTAGCTCAGGCTTCAAAGGAAAACTATTAGAATCTTTTCAGCATTTCTCAGGAGACTCTAACATGCACCCAGAACTGAACCACCCCTCTGTTGGAGCAACACATATCAATGGCTCCATAGTCTTCAGTGTGACAATCCACCCTCTAGTGCACAATTTTCACAAGAGGACACAGCCGTTCTGACCTTCATAGAGTATTGAAATTTTCCCCCACAATTAAGGCTTCCCTCAGAAATGGCATTTCAATGCATTAAGTTCCTCTTTCTACAAGTAGAGAAGAGCCACCTCACTACTGGTTAATTGGTTCTTAATAGCTCATACTAAGAGAAAAGAGGATAAATTTCAGAGTGTAGAAAGGCAATACCCACCCAAGTAGAGTCTCCTCTGTCTTGTGGGAGTGTCTCCTTTTTGGCTGGATGATAAAGGAATACAGTGCAGGAAGACTTAATTCTGCTGGCACAGAAGCATGAAGGAGCCAACCAGGATGTAACACCTGCAATTGCAAAGAGCTTATCACACACTTGAGAAGTAAAAATAATGCTCAGAATGAGGAATACATTTCATGTTAGGAACAAGATAGACAAGGGCTACCTACTGGGGAACTACTACACATAATTGCACTGTTTTGGTTATTTTACTTTATAAATAAAATGATAAATGAGACTGGTCTCATATATCCTAGACTGTGTTCTAACTTGCTACATACTTAAAAATGACTTTAAACCTCCTTTAACCCACAGCCTTGTGCATGCTAGTCAAATACTTCACCAAATGAGCTACATCCCATGCCCCAGGTAACATATTTAAACAAGTCCAACTGCTGAGCAAAAATATATTCTCCAATTATACCTCATGTAGTATCTATCCTTGGTACTACTGTGGCTGTAAATGTTGATGCATTTTCACCTATTTAGTTTGAGATGTAGATTTTCAACCAGTGAAATCTTGTATTGTGGAGTGGCAAGATGGCCCGATGAACACCAAGACACTACACCTAACCTCTGGGACCTTCATGGTAGATCCTTTAACATTGTCCTCTCAGCTCCACATATGCACATAGAACACATATATGTGCCCCCTATTGTAAGACTCTGGGGAGCCTTAGCTTACCAGGATCCCCTGAGTGAACCATGTGGAGCCAGAACTGATGCAAAAAGCAAGAGGAATTTATTGTTCCAGTGCACTGCGGTCGTCCCAGACCCGAAGGAGGGGTGGTGACCCTCCGGTGCCCATTCAGCGAGTTTTTATATGGTTTCCAGGGGCAGAATAGAGTATCAGCAACTAGGTACAATATGATTGGTGTAACAGTGTGCCCTTTAAACTGATTGGTCTTTAGGGAATAAGGTGGCAAGGACTTCCCTTGTCTGAAGGTGGCAATGGTCCATCCTGTAGAATGTGTCCCACCCACAGGTCAGTTCCCACACTGTGGTCTGAGGAATGTTAATTAACCTCTCCCTTCTGTAGGGACAAGTGTTTCATGACCTTCCCAAAGTATCTTAGCTGACCTTTTCACTATAATAGCACACACTGCCCCCCCTAAATCAATAGAAAGAAAATATAAAGAAAAAAACGTAATAAAAAGAAATTTTGTATTAACTTGCTATAGGTACCATAACAAAGTATTACAAACTGAATAGCTTACATAAAAGAATTTATTTTCTCTCAGACCTGGAGGCCAGAAATCCAAGATTAAGATGTCAGCAGGGTTGATGTCTCTCCTCTCAGGGTGTTAGTGTCTGTCTTCTCCCTGTCATCTTCACATGGTCTTCTCTCCGTGCCTGCCCTACTCTCTTCTCCTTGACGGTATCGGTTGTAGTGGTTTAAGTTCTATCTTGCTGATGCTCTTCTTTTGACTTAGTGACCTCAATTATTGTCTCAACATGCTCACATTCTGAGACATTGAAGATTATAACTGATGTGAATTAAGAGAGGGAATATAACTCAGTCATTGCAGGGTGGGGTCATGCCAATCTGGAAGAAAGGAGTGAGGAGGTGGTGGAAAGAGAGCACAGTATCTATTACTAGCTGATGACAGATAGTCACTTTCATGAATATTTTGTAATTTCATTATATCGTGGGGTCTACATTTTACAGCCATAGCATTGATCTACGTTATCAACAACCTCCACCCCCAGCCAGAATATGTGAGCCTCTCTGACATGTGGTAGAGGAGACAGAACTCTCCCTTAGGTTTTCGGAGTAATATCAATGCATTTCTAACTGGATTCTCACCTGTCTGCAGCCCATGCCAAAAGCAATCAGAAAGGGGATCTCATGTTAAGCACCCATGTTCTAAGGTGGCAGAGTCTGAAGAGCAGGGAGCTGTTTCCAAAAGGACTGTAGGTTTCTAAAGGCTTTTGGCTATTGGTCCAGCTGGACTAATTTGATTTTTTTTCTCTAAAATCTCCAAGACTGCCCTGAATAGCTGAACTCATGCCTGAAAATAAGATCCTTTAGATGTGTCTATGGATAGCTTATTTGACATAAATAGCTTTAGGAGTTAATTTCAAGATATGGGCCAGGTAAGTAATTGCATTCTTTAGTAACCTTCAGACATCTGTATGCTTCAAATTCTTTGTAGATTTTTTAAAAAGAAATAAGATACTTCTGTAGGAATAAATGCCTGCACTAGGCACCAAGTTTTATTCTAGAAGCTATGGTTATGCCTTATTTCTTAGAACTCTGATTTCTACTAAACTTGACCATCTCAAATACAAGCAAGAACCAGGAATAAAGTTGCTCTGGGCAACAAACCTGAAAGTCACATGTACCGAGGGTCACACGCTTTATGTATTGGAGATCTGCTCAGATACTCTCTTGTGAGCTTATTGACTCTTCCTGCCCATGAATTTCAAATGATTGTAGTGGTCGTCTGATTTCTGAGTTCGATGAGCATCAGATTGTAAGATTTTTTTTAATTTTTTTATATTTTTTATTACGTATTTTCCTCAATTACATTTCCAATGCTATCCCAAAAGTCCCCCATACCTCCCCCCCCCACTCCCCTACCCACCCATTCCCACTTTTTGGCCCTGGCATTCCCCTGTACTGGGGCATATAAAGTTTGTGTGTCCAATGGGGCTCTCTTTCTAATGATGGCTTACTAGGCCATCTTTTGATACATATGCAGCTAGAGTCAAGAGCTCCGGAGTACTGGTTAGTTCATAATGTTGTTGCACCTACAGGGTTGCAGTTCTCTCTAGCTCCTTGATTACTTTCTCTAGCTCCTCCATTGGGGGCCCTGTGATCCATCCGATAGCTGACTGTTAGCATCCACTTTTGTGTTTGCTAGGCTCCGGCCTAGTCTCACAAGAGACAGCTATATCAGGGTCCTTTCAGCAAATGCTTGCTAGTGTATGCAATGGTGTCATCGTTTGGAGGCTAATTATGGGATGGATCCCTGGATATGGCAGTCTCTAGATGGTCCATCCTTTTGTCTCAGCTCCAAACTTTGTCTCTGTAACTCCTTCCATGGGTGATTGTTTCCAATTCTAAGAAGGGGCAAAGTGTCCACACTTTGGTCTTCGTTCTTCTTCAGTTTCATGTGTTTTTCAAATTGTCTCTTATATCTTGGGTATACTAAGTTTCTGGGCTAATATCCACTTATCACTGAGTACATATCATTTGAATTCTTTTGTGATTGTGTTACCTCACTCAGGATGATGCCCTCCAGGTCCAACCATTTGCCTAGGAATTTCATAAATTCATTCTTTTTATTTGTAAGATTTCTATTGGCCAGAATACAGCAGTGAGAAGGGTCACCTGGTTGTTTAGAAGAAAAACATTTCTGAAGACAAGTTTCTAACAAGCAAATGATTGTTTTTTAGCATGGATAAATTTAAACGTTGGTGTATAGTGTTGGTGTCAAGTCTATTCCTGCACACAAAATGTAATTTGTAATGATAACCCTGCGTTATAAAGATTGAAGAACTAGAGACTGACTGTGAATTTATTGCCAAACTTTGTTCAGGATGATAAAGAACTGCCTTGCTTAGGAAATATTTGCATCCCAAATAAAAAGAGGAAAAACTTAAAAACATTAGCATTGAACAGGATGCTTTTCACTTGCAGGAAATTACATGTCATGGGAAAAAATTAAAAACCACTATAATTGTCTATTTCTAGCCAAAAGACATTCTCTGCTGTAAATCATTAAATCCCCTCCAGTCAGCAAAATAAATTTGGAGGTCTGATGTCTGGTGGCCAGGTCCAGTGATGACCCTGCTCTTCCTGTGAGGCTATACCTGACTGCTCTTCCTTTCCCACGTGACCTGGACTTTTCAGTCTGCAGGATGGGTTAGAGTCATCAGCCACTGCCACCAGAGGTTGGGGGCCTTGGATGATTCACGATTCACCATCTTTCTCATGCTCCTAATGCAACCGCTTACCCTTATTCTTAATAAAGACATAACTAGCCCATCTCTCTTACAGAAAGATAAGAAGCTGATTCTTCTCACATAAATTACATATATTAATCCACTTATAGTCCTTTACCCAAATTTCTAGAATATTCAAGTCATGGGGTAATATAAAGTGTAATATAAAGTTTCACTAGATTCAGATGTCCAGTTTAGGCTTAAACTGAAAATGAAAAGTGCTGTTTATGCCAGAAGCCCAAGGGATTCTAGGGCTGGCGGATGAGGAACCCAAGTATCTGCTTATCAACTCTATTGTGAATGACACAAGGAACACTCTCCCTTTCTCAGATCCCAGGGAAGCGGTGAGGCTGCTGGAAGATCATCCTTAGAGGTGAAGGTGCCCTCTAGAAGGGAAAGCTGAACTGTGGTGGTGGTGGTGGTGGTGGTGGTGGTGGTGGTGGTGGTGGTGGTGGTGGTAGTGGTGGTAGTGGTGGTGGTGGTGGTTTTTATTCAAAGATCCATTTACCAAAGAAGAGCCCAGAATAGCTTGTTCTAAGTTCCTAGGGATGGGGACTATGATCATAGAGACTGCTCCTCCTTCTGTGATAGAAACATCCAAGGAGTGAGCTGCTGCTGCTGAACCCCTGTGGGTATGGTATTCCAGAGAGAGGATGCAAGCTACCCTACCACACCTCCTCCAAAGTGAGTGTGGAAGAGTGGTACCTTCCTCGTGGCTCCCCTAAAAGTAAAGAGAAAAATGAAGAGGAAGGGTTACAGAAAGATGTGAAGGGAGAATTTTCTCACTGATGAAGGGACCTAGAAAGAGCAAGGCCTCCAAAAAGCCATGCAGATCTCCAGCAGTATAGACTGTATAAGATGCTGCTGAGCTGAGCCAGGGACAGTGCCCACTGAGAGTTGATCGAAGACTTCTGAGTCAGCCCAGTTCTGAGACTAAGGCTGTTTTATTTTTTTTCCCAATCTGATTTTATATCACTTTAATTACATGCAAGTATTAAGGACAAGTAGTACAATGAGGAGCAAGCAAGGCAATAAATACAAATAGTCAAGGAACAAACAAGACAATAAACAAAGTCCCAAGATCACTCCCAGGATCACTGTTTCTAAGGGCTTATCAGGACGATCAAGATATCTGAGCCTACTTCCCCATCCTAGCCCAAAGTCACTTTCATGCCGGAAGCCGACTTCTTTGTTCCACCCAATGTCAGATTCCTGCCTAAACTTACTTCTTTGTCATGCCCTAATGCAAAACCAATTTCTAACAATAAGAAAAATTCTGGGGAAATCAACATCCCTGACCTCAAGCAGTACTACAGTATGATATTGGTACAGAGACAGACAAATAGATCAAAGGAATAGAATTGAAGACCCAAAACTAAATCCACACACCTATGGAAATTTGATCTTTGACAAAGAAGCCAAAATATACAATGGAAAAAAAGAAAGGATCTTCAATAAATAATGCTGGTCTAGCCGGCAGTCTGTATGTAGAAAAATGAAACTAGATCCATATTTATCACCTTACACAAAGCTCAAGTCCAAGTGGATCAAGGGCCTCAACATAAAACCAGATGCACTGAATCTAATAGAAGAGAAAGTGGGAAAGAGCCTTGAACTCATTGGCATGGTGGGGACATTTCCTAAACAGAACTCCAATGGCTCAGGCTCTAAGATCAAAAATTGATAAATGAGACCTCATGAAACTGAAAAGATCCTGTAAGGGATAAGACAAAGTCAAACAGGACAAACCAGCAACCTACAGAGTAGGGAAAATTTTCACTAACCCCACATCCGATAGAGGGCTAATATCTAAAATATACAAAAAACTCAAGAAACTAACCTCCAAAAAAAAAAAATGACAAAATTTTAAAATGGTGTACAGAGTTAAGTAGAGAGTTCACAACAGAGAAATCTCGAATGGCCAAGAAGCACTTAAAGCAATGTTCAAAGTCCTTAGTAATCAGAGAAATGCAAATCAAAATGACCCTGAGATTCCACCTTACTCCAATCAGAATGGCTAAGATAAAAAAACACAGGTGAGGGCACATGCTTGCAAGGATGTAGAGAAAAAGGAACACTCCTCCTTTGCTAGTGGGATTACAAACTGGTACAATCATTCTGGAAATCAATCTGAAAATCAGAAATAGATCTACCTGAAGACCCAACTATACCACTCTTGGGCATATAGCCAAAAGATGCCCCACCATACCACAGGGACATGTGTTCCACCATGTTCATAGCAGCCTTGTTTGTAGTAGCCAGAAGCTGGAAACAACACAGATATCCCTCAAACAAAGAATGGATGCAGAAAATGTGGTTCATTTACACAGTGGAATATTATTCAGCCATTACGAATGACGAAATCATGAGTTTTGCAGACAAATGGATGGCTAGAAAGTATCTTCCAAAGTATCTGAGTGAGGTAACCCAGACCCAAAAGGACATGCATGGTATGTACTCATTAATAAGTGGATATTAGCCAAAAAGTACAGAATACCTAGGATATAACCCATAAAGCTTAAGTTTAAACACTACTGATTTTCAGTGTTAGAGATGAGGAGATTGAGACACAGTCGGGTTAAGTACCTCTCTACTCTTTACCTGGAGGAGCTGGATTCAAACTCGGGCATGGAGGCTAGCCAGTCAGCCTCAACTCATCCTAACCCTGTTCTGTATCATGGTTATTTAAAATTGCCTTTGTCGATTCCTAATACTGATGAGTTAGTTTACGTCTTTGATTATTAATGATGCCAGACATTTTGTTATTGTATTGATATTGTGTTCCTTTCTAATTAAGTGTTCATTTATAGTGCTTGCTAGTAAAGTTAGTTTGTTGAATAGAGTCTTGCTAAATAGCCAAGACTGGCCTGAAGCTAACCATGTACCCAGGCAATCCTTAAGGCTTAGATTCCTAAATGCTAATATTACAAGCAGTAATCCTTACATTAATTGCCACTAGTCTTTTTCTTTATTATTTATGAGAAGTCTTTTTTATGAGAAGTCTTATTTTTAACATCTCAGCCATTGGATAGAGTATAAATATTTTCCATAATATTCTTTCATTTTGCTTATGTGCCAATGATTTTTTAAAAGTATCAAATAACCCTATAATTCAATTTCCCTCTTTTGTGGCTTTTCAAAGACCATCGATCATTGTTTGTCACCGTCTTACTTTTCTAACAGATTTTCACTTATTGTTTCAGCATCTTAATTAGGACTACTTTCAAACAAGCACCCACACTCAATTTTACACAGAATACTTATATATAAACCACCTAGATTTTCATGGCGAACATCATACTGTGCTTGCTGTATGCATAGCTATGCATTTACTCATACCTTTATCTATCCATTCTCCAGCCTACTCTTGATACGTTCCAACACAAATTACATGCAGCAGCACACCTCCTCTCTAAATGAGCATCGTTGTATTCTACAACTTCTTACTCTAGAAACATCCTTGCACTTAGAGTCATGCATCTCTGCTAGTAAGAGATGAATATCCCGTGGGGAAACTTATTTCTGCACTGTGTGATCCTCTCTAAGTCATAATTAACTGGACCCTAATATCTTCCTACAATGTATGTCAATTTACTAGAGATGAAATAAGCAAATTTTAAGTGTACCTTCAGTAAGCTTTGACAAATACACACTCCTGCACACCTATATAAACCAAAGTTCTCTCACAGAGTACCCTGCCACAACTGACTCTCTAACAACTACACAGAAAACACTGGTCTAGAATTTTGCACATAAGCAATTCACCACCTATAAAATGTCTTCACATCTTGGTAACTGAGGTGCAAATATTGCTCTTTGTAGAAACATATTTTTCAAAGATGTTTGTGTCCTGAGATGCGTTGTAGTACACAGGTGCTGTCTGTCTCCTGGAGAAGCAAAGGGCAGGTGTGCTTACTACCCACCACAAAAGATGCTTCCTCTGGCATCCACTGCAGCTGTGCACAGCAGTCATCGGCCTCTGATGCAGGAGTCCTTGTCCTCTCTCAGCATGCATTAAAGTGTGGTGGGCTCTCAGTTAGCTTACAAGTAGGGACAAGTTAAGGACCCTTTGTGGTTCTTAACATGCAGTCTGTGTTGGTTTTATTATGGGGAAATACCTTACTGTACCACAGTTTATTTCTCTGTTCTACCAGTGAGAAATGTCTGGGCTCTGTCTAGTTTTGTTTTCTTTTCTTTCTGTTCTTGTCTGCTGTTTGCTTTTTGTTTGGGCCACTATGGATAAAATGTCTATAATACTTGTGCAAGATTATTTTTCTTTTTACAGGTATGTTTTCAATTTGGGGGTGAAGGTTATCGTGGGTGGAGTAGAATTGTTATGTTAGAAAATAAACATATGCTAAATTTTTCAGAAATTCAAACCCTTTTCCAAAGAGATTGTCATTTCTCATTCTTACTGTATGAGGGGTCCAGTGGCACAATAACTTTGTCGGTGATTGATGCTGCCTACATTTTTAGCCACTTCCATGAGCATTGTAATAGTATCTGGTTGGGATATGATTCATTTGCGTTCTTCGGGGAACTAACGGCATCAGGAGCACATGTGTGATGGACCATTTACATACTATCAGAGAGGACAGTCTAAGGTGGCCCTAGGTCTGCCTCTACCATATGAAGAAATAGCAGTGCTATATCTGTTCCCTCCCTGCAATGTAACAGCAAGGTGCTTGGAACCAGCATTCAATTTGCCACTCCCTTTAACAGCATTTGGGGGCTTCATGCTATATGATTTAGCAGCAATACTTCCTCTTTTCCTCTCTCCCCTTCCCTGGGCTTATGTCATTCCTACAAAACCTGGAGAGCACATGAGTCTCTGTGTATAGTGCTATTATGGGTTATCTTGGTGTTCTGCACAACCTGCTCTACTCTCTTTCATTGCCCTAGATTATTCTTCCTCATCCTGGATAATCAAAATCAAATATGTGTCTGACTTGATGTCTATGCTCATTCTTCCCACGGCTGGCTTCATAGCTCCAGTTCTTGCTCCAGAGCTTCCCATGTGTTTTTGCCTTTCTACAACTTTCCATACTGAAGCTCCTTGGTAGTCTCTGTCTCTCTGTGGACAGATACAGTGGTCAGTGTCTTTGTAGCCTCTAGAGATCTCTCTTCCACTAAGCTGAATGCCAGGTACATATGGGTCCCTGGACACTTACTGTCTGGAAATAAATGATATACTTCAGCTACTTTGATAGGTGGCTTGCCTGTCTTTTGCTTCCAGAGAAAACACTATCAGTTGAAAAACAAATCAGACATTTTTTTTTTTAGGAGGGGGAACAATCCTGGTTTCATTGTTCCTTTGTCTGTTTTCCATTGCTGTATAACAACAAACACTTATAGTTTCACAATGTGATTGACAGTTTGGATATAGGTTAACTTGGCCCTCAACTGGGGGTTCCTCAGAGCTGAAATGGAAGGGCTCAACAAGCAGTGATATTACTGCAGCTGAGAAGAATTCCCACCTTCAGATGTTGACTGGGTTCTTCTCTTGTGGCTGTGTGACTGGTGCCGTGAGTGCTGGTTGACAAAAAGCTGAAGTCATTATAGCCTCAGTGTTAGATTTCTGAAGAAACCTAGAGACAGAAGGTAGAAAGAGACCAGAGTCTGGCCTTCAACAGATAGGGATTGTCTTGATTTGTATACACAGCAAGGAACAGCCTCTCTCTCACAGGAAACTGAAGGATCTGCCAGGGGAAAAAGCTGGCTGCCACCCTCTGCAGCTGAGGGGCTTGAATGAGGACATTGTTGCAGCTGTAGGATCTCTTAAGAATCTCTCCTTCCTGAAATTGTTAGTCCAAGGTGAGACAGACTATCAGATATTCCTTTCTAGGGTGGTTGAGCAAGGTCACCTATAACCTCATAAGAATCTTGTTTTATAGACTGGGCACTCTATCATTCATTTTCCTCATTCCTAAGATTTAGATAGTGACTGTCTTTACCTCAAAGGCTGTCAAGAGATTAAATGAAGATATTTAAAGAAAGTGGTACATACACCTACAACTGTCTGCCTTGCTGAGTATCCGCTGTTGTTATTTAGCACATGGAGCTGTGGTGTGAGTGGATTGGGGATTATGAACTGAGTCAATATGATATGAATTAGACAATAAAATGTTTTGCATTCACCTATCTTTTTTGTCTTTAAACTTCCAAATTTTCTTGGTTATGGAAGTGGTGGTGGCGGCAGTGGTGAAATATGTGTGTGGTTTAAATGTGTAAATTATATCCAAAAGGGAAGGAAAATAAGTTAAGATCCCCAGGATGGTTCAGCCTCACCACAATGTGATTCCTGTTATTAAATCAGCCCATCATGAAACAGGGAGCACATAAACCGTGCCTGCCCCCCTTTTTTGAGAACTACAGTAAAATCAGTATCATTTCTTGCATTTCATTATTTGGTTATGCTATGCTCAAACCCAGGTCTCCTCTGCCACTGTGATCTTACACACCTTGGTCATGGGACAAGCTTCAAGGCCAGAATGTCTAGTTTTTATAGAGGCATTTCAGGGTCACAGTGGGAAAAGGAAACACAGGCTTGTTCTCTACTTTAAGTAACCCGTGATTGAGAACTAGAATTCTTAGCATCCCACATATCTCCATTTCCTAAACGGCCATCTCTTCTGGTGAAAGAGAAGGTAATGTCTTTGGACAAAGCCATTCCTTAGGAACTATGAAATCACGGTTAATGTAGTCATTGTATGTCAGGCTGACCTAAATGTGCACTCTGCTTGCCTCTCTCCAGTAACTGCACAGCCATCAACATATCTATGACTAATGAATGTGTCTCTAGGTTGTATCAATACTAAGTCCTTCTCCCTAATCCCTTAATTTGTACCATGAATATTTCCATCAATTAATCAAATGTACAATATTATGTGGCTGTGAGAATTTAGTTTTTAATAAAAGCAAACACCTACCAAATGTTCAGTGTCCATAAGCAGCTTTTTTTTTTTAATGAAAAGACCCTCTGGGCCAAATAAACCACATGTATGGCTTGTGCCATGGTTGGGAACTGCTCATTTTCAGTCTCTCAATCAAGGCTTTCCATGGTGGCACAGGGTATTCCTTACCCTCTTCTCACAGGCATAGCACTGATGTCATTCTTTGTGAGAGTCCCTCATGATGTCACCAGCAGACCAATTTGTAGAGAACTTCAAATTCCATTTATATTTACCTATGGTGGATTCCATTGCTAGATTTCATGGAACTGGGATTGACACTTCTCCCAGATGAGTCACTGAAACCTGAGACCACTGAGCAATTGTATAGAGGTTTTAGGTATGCAACTTCTTTCTGGCTCACATTCCCTGCAATGTGAAGACAAGTCATTTATTCAGCACTTTCCATTATTGCACACAGAAGTTGTTGGGCCCAGCATCCTTTGATAACAAGAATAAGCAATTAGGAGACTCCCTGGAGTATTCTTCTAGATAAAGTCAATATTTTGATTGTCTGGCGTCCCTCTGAACAACACAAACTCTTTTTTTTTTCCATTTTTTATTAGGTATTTAGCTCATTTACATTTCCAATGCTATACCAAAAGTCCCCCATATCCACCCACCCCCACTCCCCTGCCCACCCACTCCCCCTTTTTGGCCCTGGTGTTCCCCTGTACTGGGGCATATAAAGTTTGCGTGTCCAATGGGCCTCTCTTTCCAGTGATGGCCGACTAGGCCATCTTTTGATACAGATGCACCTAGAGTCAAGAGCTCCGGGGTACTGGTTAGTTCATAATGTTGTTCCACCTATAGGGTTGCAGATCCCTTTAGCTCCTTGGCTACTTTCTCTAGCTCCTCCATTGGGAGCCCTATGATCCATCCATTAGCTGACTGTGAGCATCCACTTCTGCAACACAAACTCTTGACTCTAGAATTGAATCGCTGATCAAAAGCCAGATAAAAATATTAATTCTATAATTAAAGCACATTTAGTGTTTGGTTTTACTGAAAGACAAATTGCCCACACTTTTCTTGTGTCTTTGGTTCCTGCTGAGGGGACTGTATAACTTCCATAGTAATAGGGTATAGTCTACCTGTTGAATAGTAACACTGTGGGTTGAGTAGGGTCTGGGACAGGAGTAAATGACACATTTAACAGAACTGACTGCTGAATCTCCTAAGTGATGGCAGTAGTTGCCAAGGGCTGATCAGAGTTAAGGAGGACCACCAAGGAGGTCAACACAGGAGCTGTCTCTACCCTTAGACGAGAGATGACCAGCTCAGCAGTGGCATTTAGGAAAAGGTCATTCCAGTCAACATTAGGAGGCCATCACCAAATGGAAGATGTTGACTCAGAGGAGCACAGGCACTGTCAGACGGGGCTTAGGGCCCCCTCTCCTTTCACTGTCCCCCACTGTGCCTCACATTGGCCAATAGCAACTAGAAACTGGAAGGCAATGGAGTCTGGCTCACAGAGTCCCCAGAAGTCATCTGGGGAGCATAGAAGGGGGAATAGAATGGACAGTGAGTTTGGATGGACAATAGGGACTACCCTACATAGCTGGCCAGCTCTTAGAAGATGTCTTATCCTCTTTTTCCAGAGGGCAACATCAGCTTGCTTCCAATAGACACTAGAAAGTAAAATACCATAGTAATTAATTTTTTGAAGCCTCATCAAAAGGGTGATTAGAAAGAAAAAAACAGTGAACATGGTTATAGACTTCTGGCATGACATGAAATTTATGGTTCTTTTAAAACATGTTGTACATCTGTAGTAAACTGTGGTAACTCAAATCTGGCATATGGTATCACACTTCCCATGCACTGCACAATGTTTAAAATAAAGCTTTTGTTTTGAATGGCTTTTAAACCATGAATGCACTTTGCAAACCACCACTTCATAATGTGACCCTATCCTCTATGTTGCTGCCTTGGGCTTGTTAATGGCCCTTGTGTTTGCAATTCTACATTCGAGCCTCAGAGAATGGTTACCAGTGTGTCCAGATTTTACATAGAGCCTTATTTTTGTTACATATGGTTGTGTGCTGTGGCTCTGGGCTGGAACCTGTGCATGCTACACAAGTGTTCTACATCAAATTACATCCCCATACTCTGGAAACATTTTAGAATTCCGATTACTCAACCTCATTACATATATAGTGAATCAAAGCATGGAGAGTGGAGCCCAGAAAATTCTTTTCACACATCTACCTGGAGATTCTAACATTTGGTGAAGTTTTCTGAAAGGGTACTGATTCTGTGACATAAGACCCACCACCAGCAGGTCTGTGTCACTTATCTTTCTTCAGCTATGAGCCTGAGGTCCCAATGCAAGTCTTTCAGTAGACTGCCTTCTAACAGCAATAAGATTAGGATTAGGGGGCTGGAGAGATGGCTCAGCAGTTAAGAGCACTGACTGCTCTTCCGAAGGTCCTGAGTTCAAATCCCGGCAACCACATGGTGGCTCACAACCACCTGTAATGAGATCTAATGCCCTCCGCTGGTGTGTCTGAAGTCAGCTACAGTGTACTTAAGATATATATATAATAAATAATAAATAAATATTTTTTAAAAAAGATTAGTAGTCAGTCTTACTGGTTATTGCTTTTAACATCATTTTTTTTGTTTACATCATCAATTTTAGATGGTCATCATTAAGATCATTTTATATACACATTTAGAAGTCCATAAAAAGGTGGAAGAGAAACCAAAACATCAATAATGTTGAGTCATATGTGATGTGTTAGAATGGCGGGTCACATCTCAACAACACACTAGGCCAAGGCAGTTCCACATGCAAGAGGTTTTATTGGGGAAAGAGAGAGAAGGTGGTGGCAGAAAAAGAAGAGGGAAAGAGGGAGAGAGGGAGGGATGTTCTTATTTATATGGAGAATGATGTAACACAGGTAAAGGTGGGAGACAAGCCAAGTGGATATTGGGAATATGGTGCCTGTTGCCTTGGCAACTGCATTGCAGGTCGCAAGTCATGCTGTCGCCTATGTGATGTCATACGTTTGGGAGGTCCTGATGCCAACAATATGTCTGACTTCTCGAGGTTGACTTGGGAAAATACACTGATAAAATATGTCCTAGAGGATCTAGAGCAATGATGGCTCATGACCCTTTTGAGGTCACATACCAGATACCCTGAATATCAAATATTTACATTATGATTCATAACAGTAGCAAACTGTTGGACAAATGAAGTAGCAACGAAGTAATTTTATGGTTGGGGTGAGCACAGCATGGGTAAAGTCTCCCACCTTTACCTGTGTTACATCATTCGCCATATAATCATTCTGTATTATATGGTTGTGGTATTGGGAAGGTAGAGAACTACTGCTTTCAAGCTTTCCTGGTCCATCAGGTACAAGGTACACACAGGACTGGTGTGTCATAGGCAGTAATAAAATGCCATCTAGGGGAAGGCTCCATCCAGTTCTCACGCAGTGCTTCCCCTTAGCCTGTGACCCTTATGATCAGCTGTGTACCCCAGAAACCCTTCATTGATTTTAAAAATACCTTAAGTAGCAAGGCTTTTTGGCACTAATCCATTTCATTCTACAGATGAAGATGAAGAACCTGTAAAGATGAGGAACCTTAAGGGTTATTCGTAGGATGATAAGCTATCAACGGGTCTTGATAGGATGGTCTTCTCAATTTAATTCTGAGTGAAATAATGATTTTCTGAGTATATCTACAGTGCAGCAGAAACTGAAAAGTCTAAACTGGCATGCATTGCTACAGTGAATGTACTGGCTCTCCATTGCTATATCCAGATTACACAGACTTACATCAAATAGCTACAAGTATTTGTGATTACACATAGTTTCTGCGTCAGGAATCTAAGATGTGATATTTCTGTTGTTTGGAGTCCAAATCCATTAGGAGGTTGAGTCACAGTGTTTGAGGAGCTTGACTAGGCTGAAGGGCATACTTTCCCATGCATGCTGGCTGGCAGAAGAGCCGCCTTGGCATCTCCCTGGGGCTGTTGTCGATATGGCTACTGGTTTCTCAATAAGTGTCCCAATGAAAAACAACAGCCACAGAGGCTGGTCACTTATAAATTAATCTTGAAAGTGACACACCATCCTTTGTACAAATTCTTTTAGTTATACAGATACAGAAGGAGTCACACTAGGTGTGCACACCAGGAGAGAAGGAGTGTCCCCAATAATGATCCCCAGGACTTGGGCCCTCCTTTGCTTCTTTTAGCAGGAAGAGGATCTTGCTGA
Organism: Mus musculus; assembly: GCF_000001635.26. NCBI lineage: Eukaryota > Metazoa > Chordata > Mammalia > Rodentia > Muridae > Mus > Mus musculus. The sequence continues at coordinate 49,372,783 of NC_000080.6, read as the reverse complement.
CTTCTGCCTATTTGACATTTCTTTCTCCACATCTCTGTAGCCCTGTAGCTCACAGTGTTCAAACGTGGAAGCAGAGGTAGCACTGGGCTTATCCAGTCACTCATAAACTTATGTGGGCTTGCAAGTTGCCATTCTGGAAGCTGTTCTGTACCTGCTTTTTGCTGTCGTTGTTTTGTTTTGTTTTGTTTTGTTCTGTATCAGGGCTGTGGTTGACGGGATGGCAATATCTGTGTTTTTATGGCACATAGCCCACTGAGTCAGACTTCAACACACGCAGCAGTTCTCTAAAGAGACCTGGCAGCCAGAGCCATGTATGGTTTTAAACTAGGAATTTCTCAGGTTGGGAGTCAGGATTGTATCCCTGCATTTAAAACTAAAGAGCAGTATCAGGAGGTGTCTAGGAACCCAAGGTTTAAGCTTTTGCTGTCCTGCCTGCTGTCTTCTTTGGGCTACTGGAGTTTCCTTGCTCTCTAGTTAATTGCTGAGCATCTTAAGCATATGCAGACATGGGAAGAGATTTATTGTAGATCTAACAAATGCTCCTGTCATAGTGACAAGCATTGAATCAGAGTTGGTTCAACACAGATGTTTCCACTTGATAAAGAGGCACTTAAAATAATGAATCGAGACGTTTGAAAGTGTACACACTCAGCACTGGTTTTATTAATGAGGTATCAGAAAAACAAATATTTTGTGGTAAGCCATAACAAACGTTCTTTCTGAAAAAAAAAGGAGAAGAAGAAGAAGTAAAACAATGCATACTTTTCACTTCACGGAGAGATTTTCATCCAAGTCCTTGAAGGCCTAGCATTCTTATTGAGTGACACTAGGGATGCAAGATCTTTATTTGGGAGAAGAAAAAGAGTCTCTAAAGGGAAAAGCAACTTGCCCAAAATCCTAATCACAACAGCCACTGGCTAGACTTCACCACACACATCTTAGGGCCATTCTCATTTGATTCAAAGACTATTCTGTTGCTAGCTATTTTACTTGAGACTTTGAAAAGTTAAGTAACTTCCTCGAAGTGGTACAGTACCTTTATTTATTTATACCATGGTGCTAAAGATAGTCAATCAATGGCAAGCAGACAAGTAAAGTATTTCTCGTTTTGGTATCAGCCTAACCTTAGATTTCTTTCCTCAAGTATTTTAGAATGTTTAGATATATTAGTATTATTATGCTAAATAAACAGTGACAGCCTGGTTCCCTGGTCTGGTTCGCAAGAAGGGACTTCAGCCTGTAGGGAGAAGAGCCATCCAACCCCAAACGATAGATAGCATGGACTTCCATAGCTACAGAGTCTCACATGTGATGTTACTGGGGTCCCAGTGGAAAAGAACCAGGGCCAGTACAGATCCAGGATCTGGTCTTCACTGTGTGTATATTATTATGATCATCCTTCCAGCAATGTGTTGGCTTCATATAGATTACTTATCAACATAAGGAAGAGACACATGCTATGTGTCTCATGTAACTCAGTTCTGAGTTACAGCTTTCCTGGCCATGTCAGAAAAGTCTGTGCTGGAGAGTTGAATCAATGTTCTAATACAGGCAGCATTATCTATCAAGAGCCAGGACAAAAACAGATGGCAGTCATAGTGGGATCTTCTTGCCTCTTCCTTCTCTCTTCTCACTTCCACAAAAAGATAGAAGGCAAAGAGCAAACCTGAAAACTGGCATCTGAGCAGAAGAGAAATCCAGTGGGGGGGGGGGAGAGAGAGAGAGAGAGATTCAGCTGTTACTTGGCTTATGTTTATACTTAGAGTCTTCTCTGAGTTGAAACTTGATTTCAGATCTATTTAACTATGCTGCCTCCAGGACCACACTTTGTTTGTAGGCCCCCAATAAGCTACACTTGTACCATCCTAAATACATCCTCCTTCAGTCACAAAGTACCAGTTCTCGTAGACCAAGAATGGGTTTTGCTGGAGCACTATATTTTTCAGCAATCCACCTCACAGTTAAGACTGATATGCTGTCTGACTTGTTCCTCTCAATGACACTTGGCACAGTGGCCTTCCCTTCCCCAGCAGAGCCCCAACTGACTTGTTAACTAGCACACAATTATGGGAAGGAACTACTAATAACTTGTTTATCATTTTCTTTTTATGTCTTAAAGAAAAGGGAATAAACTTGGAGCTAGTTCATTGTTGGCCCACTTTCCAGATGCATCTGAAAGAACATACTGACTGACAGGGTACCTCTTGACAGCAGAGGCTGACATTCCTAGAACAGCTAGCTGGAAGCTCAGAAGAAAATCACGAGTCCTCGTTTTAACTCTGGGGACCACCATAGCAAACAGAGTTGAGAGGGATGTCATACCTGCCCTGTTCAGTGGTTTGGAGGCATTTGGTCTTCCTCTGCCTTTAAATAGTAGAGATCTAGAAGCTTCTTAATCCTTCCTTGCTTCACTAGCTTCCTTTGATGGGCTGATTTGTGACTTCCAAGAACTCACATGCTGAAGTCCCAATTCCCTGAACCTTGATGCACAGGCATATTTGAAGCAAAGCTATTGACATCTCTAACAGGTTGAGATGACCAGAGCAGTGTGGGGGAGGAGAGTCATCTACTCTGGCGTGTACCCTATGAAACTGGCAGAGCAGGGGGATTCACACAGGCATGAGCCTGTGTAAAGATGAAGGCAGAACTTGGAGGGATGCTTCTTTAAAAGCATCACAGATTTCCAACCGACCATAGAATCCTGGTAACTGTGAACAGGATTCTTCAGACCTCTCAGAGGAGCCAGTTCTATTGATACTCTGGTTTCAGACTCAAAACTCCAGGATTGCAAAGCAATGCACTTCTATTGTTGAAACTACTCAGTAGGCCTTTGTTACAGTAGCCTCACAAAAGCTGTCACTAACCAGCTGTGCCCCCAGCCCTGATACATTTGACCCTCTCTGTACAGCCTTTCTTGGACAAGTAGCAGCAGATAACAGCTGTTCCATGCCATTTGTCAAAATAAGTATTTCCAAGGACCTAGGCCACACTTGAGTAGCAAGCTAGGCAATCTTCTGTTCCCAGGAATTTAAAGAAATCAAAACGTATAATGATGGGAGGTAAACTGAAGGGCCAGATCTGAGCAGCTCTGCCAAGGTTGGACACAGACCCAAGAGCAGATGGTGACAGGACTCATTTAGTGATAAAGTGAGTGATGGTCCCCCATGCTTGTAGGTCCTTGCTTCTTCAGTGCTGGAAGGAGGTTCAACCTGCTCTTCTGAAATATTGTCCCTTGTGGATTCTCTTCCCCATGAGACCAGACAGTGCTTACCACACTGAAGTAACCATTTAGGCCTTGTTTTATCAGGCTCAGCAAGTAATTGTGAGCCCTTTATGACAAGAATTTCATTCTTTTTCTCTAATGTTCCAGTACATTGAACATATAATTTATTTAGTAGTAGCCTTAAAAGGCCTTTTAAAGAAATACTTGTAAATGGCCTTGTGAATTTGGTGATATGGAACTTTCTAAGGAATATGTACCTGGGTTTTGTTTTTGTTTTTGTTTTTTGATAGCAAGGATACAGCCTTCCAAGAGTCTGAAGGCACTAGCTGCAAAGTAAAGGAAGTCAATGGGATGAAAAATGGTTAGAGGAAAAGAAGAAAATCCCCCATGGCATGCCCCAGGTCTAGATACAAAAGAAATGAAGCAGTTGGTTAAACCGTTCTACATAAAAATCATTTGCAAGATGAACTGTCAGCAAGCTGGCTCAATAGCACTGAATTTTTCTCTTCTTATACTCAGAATTAGAGCTGGAACCTGGAGGATAGTGTGTACACTGTAGTGTGGGTTAGGGTTTCCTTGGTCTCTGCTCTATTGGCATTTTGCAAGTCTAACTTGTGGACGAGCTCATTGTCCTTTGTATCATGGGATATTTATCAGCATCCATGGCTGCATGTTGGAATATCCATCCCATACATTTGCAACAACCAAAGTTGTCTACAAAAGTGGCTAGAATCTCTAAAGGCAAACTTGTCCTCTGCTGAAAGAAGCCAATCGAACTGAAGAAACGGGCTTTGAAACCACTGGTGTTGCATTCTTCCTCATGATTGGATTTCAGCTTCCAGAGGGAGGCACTAGCTTTAAATATGGCTGAGGAAACTGTAGGACCTACACAAAAGCTCAGAATGCTAGCAAGCCTGCTCATGGAGTTTCTTATTATTTATTGAAGATTTATGTTAGGGCTCAGAGTTAACAACAAATAGATCTGTTTTTTCCTCTTGAAACTTCTTTCCAAGGTCCCCACAAGGGACTCTTTGCTCTGAGACTGCAGAGAGTGCAGAGCGTGCAGCTCCCCCTCTACGGGGAGGCACCATGGAAGACAGGAAGGTCAGACATGGTCAGACAGGAAGGAGCATATGCTAAGGCTCAGCCATTTAAAAACTTACTTATGTCCAGAACTTTACATGGAGATGGGAAAAGGAAAAGCAAAAGAAATCCACAAGATACGCAAAAAGACCACATCAGCTTCTGGGTGGAGAATAAGTGTGAGTGTGATGAAGATCTGGAAGCAAAGAGACCTGTCAGCAGGTAGTGATAGCTAGTGGTGAAGGAGGTATGGATTGGGCATTGGACATAGGTGAGGGGAAGTAGATAGATTGGGGTACAGCTTCAACAGAAACAACAGAACATGCAGTGAGTAAGATGTGGGATGTCTGGGAGAAAAATGTCAACTGGCTGGTGACACGGTCCTTTGTTGAGATGCAGATACCTGAGAGAAGAAACACAGTTGGGGATCAGAAGATCAACAGGTTTGTCTAGGACACAGGAAATTTGGGAATTGTATTAGACATTCAGGTAAGGACATCAAGCCAGCAGCTAGACATGTGATTTGGAGAAGCTATAGGTGAAATCATGGCTGGAGACATTTCGAATCTCAGCAGTAGACAGTGCTGAAGTCAGTGCTGAAGCCCCAGGCCTGGGTGATCATATAGGAGAGAGTGAGGTTAAACATGAAAAGGGGTTCTGGACCTGGCTTTTAGACGAGAGGTGCCTAGAAAGCAAACTAGAAAGGACTGTAGGAGAAACCAGAGGAAGTCCAGGAGGCCATGGATAAACTATCTGTACCTTTTGGTTCTATAGTAAATCATGCCAAGGTGTGTTATTTGCTTCTAAGTAAGGCAACAAAAGAGATCTAGCGCCTGTTCTATGACAGCACCCGGTACGATGGTATAATTAACAAAATGCCATTAGAGGCAGGATGATCATCCCTCCATGATGCCCATGTACAACCCATGGAGTTGTAAGCATATTACATTACATAGCAAGTGGGACTTTGTAAACGTGAATGAATGAAGGATTTTGTGCAGAGCTTATCCTGGAGTATTTGGGTGTGCTTGATCTAACCACAAATTTCCTTCAAGAGGGAGACAGAAGTCAGAAAAAGATATGTTGATGAAAGCAGGGAGATTACCCAGTTTTGAGCCCCTACCCACCAAAAATGCAGACGACTTCTAAATTCTGAAGAAAGAAGGAACTACTTCCTCTCTGGAGCCTACAAAAGGTGACAGTTGCCACTAGCCATTCTGCCAGATAAGCTATTTTAGCTCCCTAAATTTCAGCCATTTGTTACAACAGCAAGAAGAAACTCACACAGGGCCCCTCTCATGAGCAAGGCAAATAGAGAGTAACTGCAGTTGTGATCCACGGTGGGACAGAAAAAGTCCAAGAAGCACCCAGTGAGTTGCTGGTTTACAGTCAATAATCAGGAAGACATCTGCAGCGTGGCCATGCAGTTGTAGCCTGAGGGATGGAGGAGGGGGTGAAATGCTTGGGCATTTAGGGAGCAAAGAGGAAGGAGAGCAAGTGGCTCTAGAAGTGTGAGTGAAAGCTACAGTTCACAGATTTAGCAAACAAAAATTTACCAAGTTAAATTTGAGTCTTCGCTGGTAGAAGATGATCCCATGCATACTGTGCCTGAGCATTCAGATGGGGCTGAAGGTGCAGGCTGTGCTGAGGAGGTCATAGGGAATGTAGATTTTGTTTTTCTGGACATAGGGAATGTAGATTTTGTTTTTCTGGGCAGGGGTGGGGAAGAAAAGCAAACATGCTTTTAAAAAAACTACCTTTTTAAAAACAAAAGGTAATAGACTATGCTTGTATTCTTAACGGAAGATTGAGAGAAGGACAAAGAACATGTTATGTTAGGAAGAGGCTGAAGTACCAGGAATCCCTCTTCTCCCATGTTTGCACCTGGCATGTCTAACTCCCTGCCCATGGAGTCTAGACACCATCTCAGAATGCTTCCCAAATATGCCCTCTAAGAGGGCACTACTGATTTATACACGTGGTTTTCACATTGAAAATCAGTATGTGTTACCAAACCTAAGACTTCAGACATACTAACGAAGTTGGTGGCACTCCCCTGTGGTCCCAGCACTTTATACGTTGAGGCAGGAGGTTCACAAGTTTGGTGGCATCCTGGACTATGTAACAAATGTGAAGCTAGCATGGGCTACAAAGCTAGATCCTATCTCCAAAATACATGCCAGCATTTTAAAACAAAACAAAAAATAAGCAATAAATCACAGTACGTACTGCTGTCATGTTGTGTTTGGATTTTTATAGGACCTTTATTGAAAGAGATCATAGGGACTAATTTGGAGACAAAAATTCACATCTGTCTACCTTACAGATACATGAAAAGTTAAATGCCTAAGTCATAAAAGTCACTCTCCAGCTCACTTGCGGATGTCTGAGTTCTCCTTACTGTAACTTCCTCTGTGTTGACTGTCATGAGGGATGAGGTTATACCCATTTTTCGAACAACGCTCAAGGATTGTCTTCAGAACTTTTACAGGATCGCTTCTCAGGCTTTTGGCTAAGATCAAGTGCAGAACTTTTTGCAGGGCTGTTGATACCCATAGAACATTGTGTTTTGTTATACTTCAACAGAAAGTGTTAACAAATTAAAATCACACCCAGATAGCAGGTTAAAATCAGATTTTATCTAGCACTGTTACAGTAAGGGAATGGAGACCTCTATGTAGAGCTGGACTCAATTTTGAACACAAAATGGGTAAGTAGGGATTGAATGCTACCCAGGGGATGGAGGGGGAGTCAAGAATGGAAAATCTCTAAGAGTAAATATTGCAGTGTTTCTGCTAAGGTGATCTGACAGGACTCTGGCTGAAAGTAGTGATCAGATACCAGGTGGGAATGACGAAGGCTGAAGCATTCTATCGGGATGGTCAGATACAGAGAACAGCTGACTTGTGCTGAAAGAACCTGGGAGGTTTCCTGTTAAAACTTAATCTTACCCTAAAGTACAGACAAGCTCCAGGAGCCTTGACTAAAATTTGGCCAGACTGAGAATCTTTGTCAGTGTTAATGAGAACATTCAGACAGCCCCCACAATGCTCTTTGCTTGCTCAGATAGTCCTTAAACGATGTGCAGACTCAAAGAGATTATCAAAGGATGAAAGTTTTCTGGTAATGCCAGTAGGAATTACAACAAAGTACACACACTCAAAGACATTGTCAGTGACCCTACACCTGTTCCATGGCTGACAGCAATTCTGAGCTCATTAGTTTCTAAGATAAGGGTGGATTTGGGAGGTGTTAGCCAGTGAAGGAAAAAAAAATCTACATCTTATGAAATATAATGATCACCATTACTAGGGTGCTTTTAAATATTCAAAACATCTTTAATTTTGCAGAAAAAAATCAAAATGATTTAAGAGCAAAGAACTCCATTGTTTGTGTTCGTTGTGAAACCAGCCCCCAAGGAAGCTGTCAATTTCGCCCACATTCACTCTTCAGTAAGTACTGCCGCCTTTGTGACCAATGGTGACAGTAAAGCAAAGAAAGAAATGGTACTGGCAGCTGAGGTTAATTAAAAGTTCGTCTCGACAAGGTTGAAAATCGCCTTCCCATTTCACCCTAGAAAGTGGATTTATTGCTATTTTACTTCTTAATGGACAACTGTGGGGCGAAATAATAAGACAAAACTAGGTAATTAAGCTCTACTGAAGTGCTGGGGTCAGGAAGTCCAGACATGTAGACATTACAGGAATAGAGACTGCATTTGTGTCTATGCAGTGGATGCGTATTTATAGATTTGGGCTGATTATGAACCCTCACATGCTATCTAATTCAAAAGGTTACCACGAGTTTAACATATATTCAAGTCATAAGTTGAATAAGAAGTTTACAACAGAGATGTCTACATGTGTTTCTATTAGGAGTAGTTATCTAACTAGACATTTATTTTCTGTCACTAGCTCCATGGGTTCATTGAAAGTTAAAAATTGTTCTTCTAACTAAGTTAGCATTGAAGTTTTGTATAGATATGCCTAGTCGATATTTTATCTTCTGTCCTTGCCCTTACAATAAGTCGTTAGTTCCCTTTTATGACTTTTGGTTAATTATCTTACAGCTCTAAGGAATGTATTCTAAGTTGAAAATGCCTGTTCTCTATCTTAGAAGCAATTAATTCATTATGCATGAAGACTGACAGAGTTCTAATTGCAGTTTTCATATCAGAAAGAGCTTTAATAGTAGTCCTATTATAAAGGGCTTAATAATTATTAGTATAATTTAAAAATTCTTTTTTTCATTTTTTTAGTCAGATATTTTATTTATTTACATTTCAAATGTTATCCCCTTTCCCAGTTTCCCCAGGAAATCCCCTATTCCATCCTTCCTCCCCCTGCTTCTATGAGGGTGTTCTCTCACCCACTCCTGCCTCCCCACCCTGGCATTTCCATACACTGGGGCATCAAGCCTTCACAGGACCAAGGGCCTCTCCTCCCATTGAACTCTTACAAAATTATCTTTAGGAATTAAGAAATCATCAGTTATAATTTTCCAGCTTAGTGGAGTACAGGTTTTTAAACTATGACCTTAGGAGTCTCTGGATTTCCTCAGCTTCTGTTGTTATGCCTCCTTTTTCTTTTCATTACTGATTTTGTTAATTTGGATATTCTTTCTCTGTCTTTTAATTAGTTTGGATAAGATTTTGCCTATCTTGTTGAGTTTTTCTCAGAAACAACTCTTTGTTTAATTGACTCTATGTATTATTCTCTCTGTTTCTATATTATTGATTTCAGCCCTTAGTTTGATTCTTTTTTGCCATTTATTTGTCTTGAGTGTGTTTACTTCCCTTTATTCTAGGGCTTTCAGGTGTGCTATTAAGTTGCTAGTATGAAACCACTTCAAATTTTTTAATGTAAGTATTTAGTGCTATGAACTTTCCTCTTAGCAAAGCTTGCATTGTGTCCCATTACTGTAGCTATGCTGTGTACTCATCTTTATTTAATTCTAGAAGTTTTTAATTTCTTTCTTTATTTCTGTCTTAACATATTTTTCCTTCAGTAGAGGACTATTCAGTTTCCACACATTTGTTAGCTTTCTGTTGTTTCTGTTGCTAGTGATATCCAGCTATAATCTCTGGTGGTCAGGATGCTGGGACTTAATTTCAATTTTCTTATATATGTTGGGACTTTGTGATTGAGTATGTGGTCAATTTTGAGGAAAGTTCCATGAGGTTCAAAAAAGAAAGTATATTCTTTTGTGTTTGGGTAAAATGTTCTATAAACATCTGTTAGGTCCATTAGGTCAAACACACACATACATACACACACATACACACACACACACACACACACACACACACACACACACACACACCTTTCCATTACCACCACCACCACCACTAACAACAACAACAGCATAAGAATTAACAACCATTGGGAATTGATTTCTCTCAATATCAGTGGTTTCAATTTTCCAACAAAAAGAAACAGGCTAACAGTGTAAGACTCTGACAAGCCTTAACTTACTGGGGACCCCCTGAGTGAACAATGCAGAGTCAGGAACTGATGCAAAAGCCAGTCAGTTAGCTCCAGCATTTCTCTGTTTAGTTTTTGTCTACATGACCTGACCCTTGGTGAGAGTGGAGTTTTGAAATCTTCCACTCTCAGTGTGCAAGGGTCAATATGTGACTTAAGCTACAGTAGCACCTCTTTTATAAACTTGAGTGCCCTTTGAGCATGGATGTTAAGAATTAAAATGTCTTCTTGGTGAATCCTTTTCTTTGGTGTATATGTAGTGTCCTTCCCCATACCTTCTGATTAGTTTTGGTCTGAAGTCTATTTTCTTTTCCTTTTTTAGGTATTAAAATGGCCATACCATCTTGCTTCTTAGGTCCATTTGTTTGGTATATCTTTTCCAACTCTTTACCCTGGTGTAATGTCTATCCATGATGCTGAGGTGTGTTTCTTGGATATAGGAGAGGATGGATTCTGGCTTTGCATCCATTCTGTTGAAGAGGTCAGTGCAGGACCTTTGGAAAATTCCACCAGACCCCTCCCTTCCTGGAAGAGAAAGGTCATGGAGATTTAGGCACCGCTACCCTTCAGAAGGGAGAGGCCAATTACATTCCTCAGACTACAGGGGGCAGAGGGGACTGACCAACTGCCACCTGAGGGTGGGGGAGGCCCAGGGCACGAAGACACATTCCACAGGGTGGACACCTGCAGACAAGGGAAGTCCTTGCCACCTCATTCCCTAAAAGTCACATTTTTTTCTGCCAATCACATTGTGCCTAATGGCTGCTGCTCTGAAAACTGTATAAAAACTCTCTGAATGGACCACACCTGGTCATTCTCTCTCCTTTGTGTGCAGGACAACCCCAGCATGCTGGAACAATGAAATTCCTCTTGCTTTTGCACCAGTTCCCGACTCTGCATTGTTCACTCAGGGGGTCCCCAGTAAGTTAAGGTTTGTCAGAGTCTTACGCTGTTAGCCTGTTTCTTTCTGTTGGAAAATTGAGACCACTGATATTGAGAGAAATCAATTCCCAATGGTTGTTAATTCTTATGTTGTTGTTATTGTTGTTGTTGTTAGTGGTGGTGGTGGTGGTGGTGGTGGTGGTAGTAATGGTGAGGTGTGTGTGCGTGTGTGTGTGTGTGTGTGTGTGTGTGTGTGTGTGTGTGTGTGTGTCTTCTTTTGGTTTAGCTAGTATGAGATTATTTATTTCCTATATTTTATGGGTGTAGCTTACCTCCGTACATTAGTGTTTTCCTTCTAGTGCTTTCTGTAGAGCTGGATTTGAAGACATATATTGTCTAAACTTGACTGCATCATAGAAGATCATATTTTCTTCATTTATGGTGATTAAAAGCTTTGCTTGGTATAGTAGTCTGGGCTGGTATCTGTGGGCTTTTAGAGCCTGTAGCACATATTGTCCAGGCCTTTCTGGTTTTTAGTCTCCCAATTGGGAAACCAGGTGTAATCCTAATACGTATGTATTTTTATGTTACTTGATCTTTTTCCCTTGCAGTTTTTTTTTTACCCTCAACACAATATTTTTAATAACTACTTGGGAATTTCATACAATGCATGCTAATCACACTAACTTTCCATTTCTCCCAGGTCTACCCTTCCACCCTTGTGCTCTCCCCACCAAGTCCAATTTGTGTTGCCCATGTACTCATTGAAGCCTGGTCAAACTCCCAGTGACCAATCCCTTTTAGGAAAATTGAGTCCTTCCCCACCCCCAAGAGAAGTCATTAACTGTGAAGTCTATACTTCAGCATCTTTATCACAATTTTTAAGGAGTCTTAATAACCTGTCTAGACTGTTTTTTCCCTTGGATGGGGGTCTGGAGGAGGTTGTCACATAAGCCTTCGATGTCTCTCACTCTCAGTTATAAGTCTGCCGTCATCAATACCACTGCAAAAGAAGTTTCCTTGCCCATAGCAGCCAGCAACAGCAGAGATTATATACCTCCACATGATTTCTAATAGCAACAATGACTGTGGACATCAACATGGTTTCATAGACAGCAAACTGGTCCTCAGAGACCAGACACCACAGGCATCAACGGGTCTCCAGGAGTAGCTTGAATCCCTTGAAGCTTTTAATATTTTTCTTTGTTCTATATGCTTAGTGCTTTTATTATTTTATGCCAAGAAGAATTTCTTTTCTGGTCCAGTCTATTTGATGTTTTGTACCTTCTTGTACCTTGATAGGCTTTAGGTTAGGAAAAAATTTCTTCTATGACTTTTGTTGAAAATATTTTCTGGGCCTTTGACTTGGGATTCTTCTCCTTCCTTTATTCCTATTATTCTTGAGTTTGTGCTTTTCACAGTGTCACAGATTTTCCAGATATTTTGTGTCAGGAATTTTTTTAGATTCAACGTTTTCTTTGACTAATGTATCCATTCTTACATATCTCAATGCCTGAGAGTTTATCTTCCATCTCTTGTATTCTGTTGGTGAATCTTGCTTCTGTACTTCCTGTTTACATTCCTAAAATTTTCATATCCAGATTTCCCTCAGTGCTTCTATTTCCATATCAGGTCTTGAGAAGTTTTGTTTATTTCCTTCAACTATTTCTTTTTTTCTTGGCTTTCTTTAAGGTATTTATTCATTGCCTCCAATTGTTTGTTTCTGTTTTCCTGGGTTTCTTTAAGGATTTTTTTCATTTCCCCTTTAAGGGTCTCTATCATCTTCATATAGTTGGTTTTAAGGTCTTTTTCTTGTGCTTCAGCTATGTTTGGATGTTCAGGGTCTGCTGTGGTAAGATAGCTGGGCTCTAGTGGAGACATAATGCCCTGGCTGTTATGGATTGTTTTATTTCTAGGCATCTGGGTTTGAGATGATTATAGTTCTAGGGTTGGTTTCTAGATTTGTTGTTAAGTCAGTGTGTTGTTCGTTGGTTTTTATTTCTTCTCTGGATTTTTTAGAGAATGGCTGTGTGTTGCCTGTTGTATTGGCTCATTCAGCTGGTATGTTCACAGAGAATACCTACTAGTTTTAGATGCTGGTATACAACAATGGGTAGGGGGATAACATTTAGGAGGTGATGGTCTGTGAAATCCACAGGAGATGTGGGTAGAGGGGAAGGAAGGCTGCAGCTGATGTTCTGCAGGTGAGAGAGACCAAAGGATTGGGTCTGGGAGAACACCCAGAGAGAAGAAGGTTTGGAAACAGCCTACCTGGTTTTCTGGCCTGCCGGTCACCTCTATTTTTAAATCACTATTACATGGTCATCTTTCTTCTGAAAAAGTAATTAAAATGCTGCCAGTGAATCTGCTATTGACCAGAAAAAGTCTCACCTCTCATGACTGGTCATCTTTGCTTCCTCTTATGCTTGCTGTATTTGTTTATGTAAAATCTGCTTCCTATAACACAATATTGATTTTCTGTTCTGGCAATAATGTCTTCTAGTATGAAAAATGAGTTGATGAAAAGACCACAAAACATTGGTACTCAAAACTCAAGCCCTGTTCACCAATCCATTCACAAGTTAGCTAACCTCCTACAGTCTGCACATCATAAATTTCCTGTTATCAAAACTGTCTGTCTTCAATCAGGTCTATGTCCATTCTATTTTTATTTTAATATTATTTATCACACTTTGATTCCTTCACTGTCTCAAATGGCCCTTTTGAAGAGCTAATAAAATTATTTTTCTAAGTACTCTTCTAATAATGTACAAAACCCAAATTTATGGGGATTGTATTATCCAACACAATATACCAGGATTATTGTGATTTTCTTATACTGCTATATAACCTTGTTTGTTGTATTTCACATCTCTTAATCTCAATTCTTCTCTTCATAAAATAAGGGCAATGCTGAGTGAATAGCAAAAAAGTGGGGTTTTTGAGTCTTTGAAATAGAATTTGGCACATTTACAAAGTTGTTACTGGGATTTTTTGCAAGTTATTTCAATTGGGATAATACAGAAATAAACAGAAGAATCAGTCTGACTCATAATTAGTGGCAGAAAATACTTAACTTTATAGTTGATTAAGGCCCTGTGTACCTGTATGTTTTCTTGTCTTGAAACTGTCTGATTTCCCCCCTTTTTCTAAGATCCAGAGACATTTTGTATTTAGTTTCACTTAGCACTGTGTGTAGATGGATAAGGTTTAGATTCTTTACTGTTTCCTCATCTGCTTGGTGGGATTTACAGAGTTTGAGCTGCCACAGTGGTAGGAAAACCATGGGCTTGTGGTGCTGAGGGTCAATAGACGTATCTGGAACACGCATATGGGCTAGAAAGATGGCTCCGTGTTTTAAGTATGAGGACCTGTGTTTGAAATAGCAGTGGTTATGTATGATGGTCAATTGTTTGTTCCTTTGTTTGTTTTGTCAGCTTTACATAAAAGCTGGGGTCATCTGGAAAGAGGAAACCTCAATTGAGAAAACAGCTCCATGAAGATTGAAGTAGGCAAGTCTGTGAGGCATTTTCTTGATTAATGGTGAATGTGGGAAGGCCCGGCTCACTAAAGTGGTGCCAGCCCTGATCAGATGATCCTGCAGTGTATAAAAAGCAACTGAGCACATTAGTAAGCAGTGTTACTCCACGGCTTCTGTTTCAGTCCTTGCCTCCTGATTCTTCCCTTGAGCTCCTGTCTTAACTTCCCTCCGTGTCCCTGGGACCTAGGCTGAAACAAATCCTTTCTTCTGAGTTGGTTTTGGTCAATGGTTCATTAAGGCAACAGAAAGCAAACTAACACACCTATGTATGTTCTTATAAGCCCCGATGTTATGGAGGGTGAAGACAGAGGACCCTGGGGTATGATTTTAGCCAGCCTCACTCCAAGTTCACTAAGAAGCCCTTTCTCAAAGGAGTAATGCACGAAGCGATAAAGCAGACACCTAAGCTCTTCCTGTTACCTCACTCAGCTTTGCACAGAGGCACACTGTGTGCATATGGGCGCAAAATGATCTATAATAGCCATACTGTCTGTTTTGAAAGAGTGAGTGTATTCAGTATATATCAAACCAAAGTAAAAGAGTAATGAGAGAGAGAAGAAGGGGGAGAGAAGGAAGGACAGGAGAGAGAAAAAGAGAGGGTAACCAAAATGTAATCAATTCAGGTACTCAAAATATTCGCAGAAATAAACTGGGGAAGCCCCTTTAAGGCAGCCAGCTAGAGTTCCCTAAGGAGAAAGTTCTGAGCAGAGCAGACTGTATCCTTGGGTGTGATTTCTAAGTAAAAGAACAAATGGCCACCAATAGAGTTGACATCGCCAAATTGGGCTCTCATAGCTTCAAGCACACAGCAAGTGGGAAGATTGTGGAGGTCTGCTAGAGTTCCCGATCGAGTTTTCTCTTCATGACTGAACTTCCCTTTGCTGAATTTCCTGTTGCTCTTTCCCTTTGCAGGAACTTTTATATTGTAGAGTAAACAGTAGTGACCTCTGTTGGAACAGCTGGCTTTCCAGCTCTTCTGCTCGTCCATTCCCTTATTGCCAGAAAGTTAGAGGGGGCAGACCATGCTCATTCAAGGGGCTTGGAGAGACAAACACGCTAGGGTTTGAAATGGGTTGGGTTTGGAAGTGGGCAACCCTGTTTCCATAGCCACCTTCTCAATGAGCTCAGAACCCACATAATGGCATGCCAATATAACGCACACCACCACTGCATGCACATAAATACACACACATGCATGCATGCACACGTGCAAATATCAGAGAGAGAGAGAGAGAGAGAGAGAGAGAGAGAGAGAGAGAGAGAGAGAGAGAGAGAGCCAAGAGAGTTCCCTTTAGAGAACTGCTCAGTAGAGACCCTTGGGGAATAATTTGAACCTTCCTCCTCTCATATGCCTGTCATTCAGAACTAGACTGGATGATGTACTGTGTGAAGGAAATTCGTCTTGATCAAAGAAAGGGATATATTATAAGGAGAAGAGAGATTTTTAAGGTAGGAAAAGAATTGGCCTTGAGGAAAGGTTTGGGTGCCATATGCAAAGGAAATTCCAGTTCTCTAAACTCCAAAAGACAGTCCAAATATTCTGAGATGAGCTCAACCTGGACTATAAGAGGATTACTGGAGCTTAAATAAAAGCCAGCACTTCTCAAGAAATTATGAAGCTAGCTCCCAACTACCAAAAGGAGTTATTTCACCTTTGGCAAAAGGGACCTATGGCTCTCCAATTAACATTCACCTGTGGTGCCTGCAACTCAAAGTCCATAATTGGCTCCAGGCTCCCTCAATCCCTTCTCACAAGTACTTGCTATATACATTTCAATGCAGCCACTGGTCTCCTGGCTCTATGTTCTCTGTTCCCATTGTTCTAGGTTTCTGCTCCGGCTGGTCTCACTATGCTCTCTCTTTTCTTCACTATCCTCTGCTGCTCTCCCTTTGCTTACAGTTAGCTCTGGCCATGTCCAGTCTGCTGGCCATGCTCAATGTTCAGTCCACTTTTTTCTCTCTGCTCTGGGTTCTTTCAGATGTCTCTGGCTGTTCTCCCTCTCCCTCCCTCCTCCCCCTCTCTTTCTCCCCCTCCCTCCCTTCCTCCCTCCAATAAAACCTTCGCATACCATGGAACAGTCATGCCATCAGTTTCTACATTGAGAGGATGCCTCACAACCTCATGATGCTAATGGTCCCCATCAGCAGAAAGACATTTCCATTTCCTAGGTATCTATGGACCAATCAGACTATGCTAATCTCCAGAACATTAAAAAACCAAATTTCCTAAGGCAGGTTGATTATTACTGGTAGTCTTAATAGTAGGCAGTTGTCATCTGATACCTGTCTTTTACTATATCTCTAATAAATGATATAGTCCCTCATCAAGAAGGCAATATGTTCCTGAAATCATTTTCATATGAATTATAACAGCTTCAAAATGAAGACTACTTCAAAGGTTTTTTCTGGTGCTGATAAAACAAATAAATGTAACATTAGATCAGATGAAATGGCCCTGTGTTTTCCTGAGCAGAAAAAAAAAGTGAACATCATGATGAAGCCACAGAAGCTATATAGCCTCACACTGTTCCCAAGCAAAGAAATGCCTTATTAACATGAAAGCAGAAGAGAGGGAGACATCTCTGATCTCTGCGATTCTTATTTCTTTTGGTGTGTGTGTGTGTGTGTGTGTGTGTGTGTGTGTGTGTGTGTGTAAAAATGGAATGAGAAAATGGTTTCAGGAAAGAAAAATGAGAAGGATAATTGTTGGTGTCATTAATGAGGCAACATGGTGATGTGAGGCTCTTTCTCCTTAGCTCCTGTCAAGTTGCATTCTGTATAAGCAACTTTGCTTTCTGATGTAGCTAATGAGCCAGTTTTTAATTGCTTTCTAAGTGCCAGTAAGAGCTGATTAGGTCAAATGTCACCATCACTAGCCATTCATAGGGCCATTGGAATGGTAGTACTGTCTTTATTTACATGTGGCAAGTCCCTAATTCAAACTGAGTTTACATTCTACAATCAAACACACACACACAAAGCAAAAAACAAAACAAAACAAAACAAAACAAGCAAGCAAACAAATAAATAACAACAAAAACCACACCAGTGATTCATGAAACTAACAAGTCCAGAGAGACATGTTTGACTTGGTTAAAGCTTGACACAAGTGGCCAAACAATAAGGACACTGTTGCTTTCTATCCTCTATGACAAAGATGACCCTAACAACATACACTTGTAATCTACTGTTGTAAGTGGACTTGATAATTATAGACTACCATTCCTAAAGATTTAACCCAAAAATCCTGAGGTTTAACCAGAAACTTTTCCAATGGGGATACAGAATTACATCTCAAGCTGATAGATGAGCCCTTCCTTAACTGGGAGAGATGGCTTTACAAACCATGCAGTGAAATGGGGAAGAGCTTCTCCTTGGAAAACCTATCCACCATCCAGAGGAACAGTGTAGACAAGAGGAAACTCTGTTCCCTCTGGTCACCTGCCCTTCTCTGCAGTAGACGACTCTTGCTTTCCTCTCACTTGACTCCAAAGTACCAGCTCAGCTGGCCTCAGGCCCTCATCTCCTCAGGAAGCATTTGTAATGATGTTCATGTTATTAAACCAGTCATTTGGAATAGTCTAAATGATGTCATCTAATGGTGGTAAGTCCTTGAGGAGGTGACTTTTAGCCCTTCAATCAATTAACATAGAAGATTGATGCTGATTTTAGTTCAGCGGTCCTAGCAGAAACCTTCCTTGCAGGGGATCACAGTTTATATATTTGTATTTGCATTTCATGTATTTGCATCTTTTCCATATAAACTTCATGAGACTGTGGGCTATTTATACACTCATATTTTTCTTATAGAAGTTAAAGCCAAATTATCTTTATTTCTTACCTCTTCATTTTTCACCACAGACCTGCCACCAGGGACTAGATAAAAACTAAGATAAAGCCAGAGACTGCATTCAAAGCCCGATGATTCTACTTTAAAGTGCTTTATATTGCTTTATTTTCATTTATGTTGTTTGTAAAATTGTCCCTAGAGCCTATGGGGGTAGGACAGGGAATCTGGCTGGATGCATCCAAACTGGAGAAAAAAATGTTAGCTGTCTCCTTCTGTAGCACAATCCAGAAAAGGAAAAGTCAGTCTGTGTGGGGGCTCTTTGACTGCGTAAGTCAGTTATTAAGAACTTATAGTTTATAGACCTGGATAAAAATAACAGTAGAATAGTAGTGGACTTGTATGAAAATGAAATAAAGTAAGAATCTAATGAGCCAGTCTCTAGACTTCTCCAGCTCCAACACTGAATTTGGGAGATACCCCTGTGCGTACAGCTGGGTTTCCTTGATTACAATATAGACACAATGATATAACCCCAGTAGTTAGTTCACAGGGCTGTGGAGTCCTTCAGTGGATTCCCAAAAATCGTCTTCCCCACATCACAGGCTAGTGAAGGTGTCCCCAATCCTATTCCCACCCTCCATATGGCCACGATGCCTCTTGTAGCTATTATCATAAGAGTCCTTTGAAGACCTCCATGCCAGGTCACTCCTGGGCCCCTTGCACATACCCTGGTCATCAGGAAAACTAACTGCCACCAGTGCTGCTGCTTACTCTCACTAACCCACAGAAACATCTTAGAAATGCAGTTCCACCTACAAATGACTCCTTGGGATGCTTGTCTCTATATCACTTATGAACTTGAAATTCTAATGGGCCCACCTCAAGCATCCCAAGAATCCATTTGTTGTCCCTCGATCTTTGTGGATGGAGGAGCTCTCCTCTCCACCATAGGGCAGGTGAGGAAGCACAGATATGACTTCTCTTTACAGTGTGATTAGAGAACATGTCATGACATTAGGGTCTGAGGAACATTTGATACATTCCGTATTATTTTCTGTCTTTAGGGCTTCATCCAGAAGAGATGAAACAGGAGCCCAGCTTTAGGGTCTTCTTATCCTAGCATCTACCCTCTCAGGGGAAGACCCAAGAGCTGGACATTCAAAGACTGTTTCAGAGCTTAGATGTATTGTTTCCCCACACAAGCAAGCCACTTCCTTCTCAAGGCTTTGATTCCCTTGTCAGTAAACTGGAACTAAGATCACTTGCTTTGTCCAAGGACAAATGGGACAAATGGGAATAGCTCCTTGTGTAAATAAAAGTTTTACATGTGATGATTGAGGGGGAAGCTCTTCTCTTTTTTTGTAGAACATGTTTTTAGTATTTTCAACTGTTAATATTCAACAAACAGAATAATTATTTTAAGATTTATTCTGTTGTTATGTTTCCCTTTTCATTTCTCATTTTATTCATTTGGATACTGTCTCTATGCCTTCTGGTTAGTCTGGATAAGGGTTTATCTATCTTATTGATTTTCTCAGAGAACCAGCTCCTGGTTTTGTTGCTTCTTTGTACATTTCTTTTTGTTTCTACTTGGTTGATTTCAGCCCTGAGTTTGATTATTTCCTGTCGTCTACTCCTCTTGGGTGTATTTGCTTCTTTTTCTTCTAGAGCTTTCAGGTGTGCTGCTAATGTAAGCTCTCTTCAGTTTCTTTTTGGAAGCACTTAGAGCTATGAGCTTTCCTCTTACCAATTCATCGTGTCCCATAGGTTTAGATATGATGTATCTTCATTTTCATTAAATTCTAAAAAATCTTTAATTTCTGTCTTTATTTCTTCCTAAACCAAGTTATCACTGAATAGTTTTGTTCAGCTTCCATGTGTATGTGAGTTTTCTGTTGTTATTTAAGACCAGCCTTAGTCCGTGGTAATCTGATAGGGTGCATGGAATTATTTCAATCTTGTAGTATCTGTTGAGGCTTGTTTTGTGATTATATGATCAGTTTTGGAGAAAGTACCATGAGATGCTGAGAAGAAGTTATGTTCTTTTGCTTAAGGATAAAATGTTCTATAAATATCTGGTAGATCCATTTGGTTCATAACTTCTGTGAGTTTCACTGTGTCTCTGTTTAGTTTCTGTTTCCATGATCAGTCCATTGATGAGAGTGGGTGTTGAAGTCTCCCACTACTATTGTATGGGGTACAATGTGTGCTTTGAGCTTTAGTAAACTTTCTTTTATGAATGTGGGTACCCTTACATTTGGAGCATAGATGTTCAGAACTGAGAATTCTTCTTGGTAGATTTTTTTTCCTTTGATCAGTATGAAGTGTCCTTCCTTATCTTTTTTGATAACTTTTGGTTGAAAGTTGATTTTATTCAATATTGGAATGGCTACCCCAGCTTATTTCTTGGGACCATTTGCTTGGAAAATTGTTTTCCAACCTTTTGCTCTAAGGTAGTGTCTGTCTTTGTTACTGAGGTGGGTTTCCTGTATGCAGGAAAATGTTGAGTCCTGTTAATGTATCCAGTCTGTTAGTCTATGTCTTTTTATTGGGGAATTAAGTCCATTGATGTTAGGAGTTATTAAGGAAAAGTGATTGTTAATTCCTATTATTTTTGTTGTTAGAAATGGAATTATGTGATTATCTTCTTTTGGGTTTGTTGAAAGATTACTTTCTTGCTTTTCCCAGGGTGTGATTTCCCTCCTTGTGTCGGTGTTTTCCATCTATTATCCTTTGTAGGGCTAAATTTATGAAAATATAATGTGTAAATTTGGTTTTGTCATGGAATATCTTGGTTTCTTCCTTTATGGTAGTTAAGAGTTTTGTTGGGTATAGTAGTCTGGGCTGGCATTTGTGTTCTCTGACGTTCTGTATGAGATCTGCCCAGGATCTTCTAGCTTTCATAGTCTGTGTTGAAAATCCTGGTATAATTCTGATAGGTCTGCCTTTATATGTTACTTGACCTTTTTCCCTTGCTGCTTTTAATATTCTTTCTTTAGGTTTGGTCTTCTCATTGTGTCCTGGATTTCCTGGATGTTTTGGGTTAGGAGCTTTTTGCATTTTCTTTGACTGTTGTGTCAATGTTTTCTATGGTAACTTCTGCACCTGAGATTCTCTCTTCTATCTCTTGTATTCTGTTGGTGATGCTTGCATCTGTGACTCCTAATCTCTTTCTTAGGTTTTCTAACTCCAGGGTTGTCTCCCTTTGTGATTTCTTTATTGATTCTATTTCCATTTTTAGATCTTGGATGGTTTTATTCATTTATTTCACCTGTTTGATTGTGTTTTCCTGTAATTATTTAAGGGATTTTTGTGTTTCCCCTTTAAGGGCTTCGAGCTGTTTACCTGTGTTCTCCTGTATTTCTTTAAGAGAGTTATTTATGTCCTTTTAAAAGTCCTCCATCATCATCTTGGGAAGTAATTTTAGATTCCAATCTTGCTTTTCAGGTGTGATGGTGTATCCAGGACTTGCTATGGTGGGAGAATTGGGTCCTGATGATGCCAAGTATCCTTGGGTTTTATTCCTTATGTTCTTATGCTTACCATCTGGTTATCTCTAGTGCTGCCTGCCCTCACTATATCTGACTGGAGTCTGTCCTCCCTATGATCCTGGTTGTGTCAGAACTCTCAGAGTTCAGCTGTCTCTGTGATCCTGTGATTCTGTGATCCTGAGATCCTGGGTGTGTCAGAGCTCCTTGTAGCCAAGTTGCCTCTGGGACCCTGAGATCCTGGTGTGACCAAGCTCCTTTGATCCTGTGATCCTGTGATCCTATGATCCTGGGCAAATTTGAGTGCCTAGGAGTGGAGCTTCTTCTGGGTGTTGTGGGACTGGCTGTGGAGTTCGTGCCCAAGGTCTGCTCAGGGCACTGCCCCAGACCAGAAGGATGGTCAACTCTTCCTGATGTAATTCTTGTATTTTGTTGTCTGCTTATGATGTGGTTTACAAATGCCAGCTTATATTTTGCTTTTCGTCTGTAGACAATCAAGCACCTTGTATAACATAAAATATAATAAAGGGCTCTACTGGCCCAAGAGTTCATTGAAAGTCTTGTCATCCTAATGATTTATCAGGTTACCTAACCTTATAAACAATAAAAAGAATGTTTGGTTAACTTTCAGTTGGATAAACAACTTTTAATCTAAATCTAACCTGCATGAGGCAGAAAGTTTTGTCTGACAATCTGTGAAAATGTGTCAGTAGACTGTGAACAGAAATCATACAGGTGACTTCTTACTTTGTATTTTCTGAACTTGAAACAATGCCTGATTCTTAGACAATGTTTAGCCTAGAATTCTGATATAAAAGAATTGTTAGATTATTTCTTCGGAAAACATTAAAATGAAAAATTACTTCTATGAACCCCTTTGAGGTTTGTCTGTTTATTTTGATCTGTAAGCAAAGACATTAGTCATCATCATCTCACTTAATAGTAGGAGAGTGGCATGTAATGGCTACAGGGATGTGGTCTCCCTGGGCTGTTAGTTTTCTAAAGAAGTGCGTAAACTCCAAGAAGAGCAGAGCTGCAGGAAACTCAATAGCTCAGGGACAGTTCCTCTGTTCCAGTGCCTTCACAATGAACAGTAGAAAGTGATGGCTTAGGGGTATCACTCAATGATAGGATGTTCTCCTAGAAGGCATGAGGCCATGGCCTTGGGACTGTAAAAAAAAAAATAGGGAAAAAAAATACTAGTAAGTAGTGTAAGAGATCAGTACTGGCTCAGAACTGCAAGACCAAGTTCTTAGCATAAAAGAGATTTATTTGCCCCAGAGGAACAGAGGGTAGAGATAAGAGAGAACTACAGGAGACAGAGGAAGAGGGGGAGGGGGAAAGGAAGAAGGGGGAAGGGAGGAGAAAGAGAGAGGGGGAAGGGTATTTGCAAGGGAGGGGGTGTCTTAATCAGGGTTCCTATTCCTGCACAAGCATCATGACCAAGAAGCAAGTTGGGGAGGATAGGGTTTATTCAGCCTATACTTCCACATTAGATCATCACCAAGGAAGTCAGGACTGGAACTCAAGCAGGTCAGGAAGCAGGAGCTAATACAGAGGCCATGGAGGGATGTTACATACTGCTTGCTTCCCCTGGCTTGCTCAGCTTTCTCTCTTATAGAACCCAAGACTACCAGCTCAGAGATGGTCCCACCCACATTGGGCCCTCTGCCCTTATAAGAAAATGCCCCAGAGCTGGATCCCATGGAGGCGCTTCTCCAACTGAAGCTCCTTTCTCTATGATAACTCCAGCCTGTGTCATGTTGACACATAAACCAGCCAGTACAGGGGGAGGGGGGATGACAAAAAACCGTCTCTGGACAGAGGGGAGACAGAAGTGACCCAAGGGCAAATGGCAGTTTATAAAGGTAAAGGGGGAAACCCCATCTTAGAATGAGGTGTTTAACTTTAATTGGGCATGTGAATTGCATGAGCTGAAGGAGGCTTTTGGTTGCCAGACTTCAGTACTTTGATAGCTGAACCTTGACAGTCAGCTTCAGGAGGAAGAAGTAGCCAAATAAGAGAATGGGCCTTAATTGCTACCTTTAGGAATACAATCTAATGTTTTTTAGCAAAGCAAAAGGAATTGGGGGGAAGGGCAAGGCCTGCCAGAGTCACATACTCAAGTGAGCTAGTGTCCTTTCAAGTAGATCTTTAAATATGTTAGTACAGTTTACATCTACAGCTGACTCCCTTATTGTTAAACAGTTCCTGCCCAGCTGTTCCCATTTTCACCTGGAGGGGGCAGCACTTGGGTTTAAGCAAGCTGCCTTTCTACAGAGAACAGACCTGCACCTCACTTTTGCTCTCTTTAACATCTTCAGATTTGAGGGCTATGACTTGAAGCTATCATTGAGGTTCTCTATGGCAGCTCAGGGCAGAGTATTCTCGAAGCATCTGCTAAAGTCACGTGAGACCCAGACTAACAAATCAGTAACAAGAAGTGAAAGCTGTTTTACTTCTCCTGGTGAGGCTAGGATGCTCTGAGTTGCAGCCCCATCTCCCCTGACTTTACTCACGTTTGCACATGCTGAGGAATTACCGAGTGATTTTGGGTACTGTCTATGCTTGTATAGTTGTACATGTTGGCACAAATTGTCTGATCCAGTTTCTAGAACTTACTTAAATTTGTTCTCAGACGTCAAAACAGCTCATTGGCTTCCAGGAATGTGTTTATAATTTCTGAAAAAATTCCTGTGACATTTCCAATGTGGCTTGGTTATTATCTTTGAGGCCTTCCTGACTTCAGGCTTACAGATGCCTACTTGTTCAGCATAGGTCTCCTTGAATGGCTCCGCCTCCACCTTGTTTCTAAATTCGTGGACTTGGGACTCAGCATGGGTTCCTCTTCTAATCCTATCTGCTAGCTCCTCTCACCCAAACATGGAGCTGCTAAGATATCTCAGCAGACAATTTGCATATTTCTCCATTCCATTGGTATCTAGCCAGCAACAGATTGCTTAATCCAACAGCCCTGAGTTGGTTCTCTCATAAATCTCCCAAGCTTAACACATATACACACACCAAAACAAAAACAAAAACAGATCACTAAGCCGGCTTATACCTGCACTGTGCCAGCTTTTCCTCAGCCATATCAGCTTCTCTTCCTCAGCCATATCAGCTTTTCTTCCATTGTTCAGTAAAAGACACTGAAATCGAGAGCTTCAATAACTAGGGGTTGGGTTTTTGCTATTAACATACTCTCATCCATTCTCAAATGGCTTGCATGAAATGATCTATCACCATATCTTGTCACATTCCTCTCTAATACTGGAGTCTTCTTGCCTCTACCTCCACTCCACCACTCTTAACTTCCAGATCTTATTTAAATTTGCTCTCAGGCATTGAAACAGCTCATGGGCTTCCAAAAATGTGTTTATAATTCCTGGAATAATTCCTGTGGCATTTTAAATGTGGCTTGGTTACTATCTCTGAGCTCATGTGAACTCACCCCTCTGTCCTGTCTACTCTCTAGTTATGCTCAGGAACTTTTCAAACCTCAAACATGATCAGCAGAGAGTGCCAGGCACACACCAGCAGAGTTCCTGCTTGGCATTCCACATCAGATGTTATTGAGGAAACATATTAATAAGGCCAATGAAATACCACGATGCAATGCTATGTATGGAAGCCACATGAGCTCTTATTCATTGCAGGGGGATCCTAATGGTAACACACCTTTGGAAGACAGTTTTACCAAAGCCCAACATGTCCTCTCCATACAACACATCACTCATGCTCCTGGCTGTTCAACCTCAGAAGCTGAATACTTATATCCATACAGAAACCTTATGCACTTGTGTTTGTAGCAGGTTTTTTTTTTCATAATTTCCCTAAACTAGAAAAAAGCCAAGATGATATCCAGTGTAAGGAAGAATAAACAAGCGGTGGCATATCCAAACATCAGAATGCCAATCCATGGTGAAAAGAAAGGAGCTGTCAGGTTGGGAGACAGCATCATGGAGGCACAGATTGTGTGGTTTCAAATATATGTGTAAAACACTGCTTCAGAGGTGGGGCGGGGAAGAATGCATAAGCAAAGCACAGAGCTTCTCCGCTCACTCTAACAGTTAAGATTTGAACATGAACTGGGCCCCACAGGCTCATGTGTTGAGTACTGGCTCCCAGCTGGTGGCCACTACTTGGGAGCATTCTGGAAACTTTACAAGGCACAGTCTTCAAGAAAGTAGATCATTATAGATATGCTTTTAAAGGTTGTCCCTATCCACCAATCCCTTTCCCATTTCTGTTTCCTGTCCATTATACAGTGAGAAATGACCTTGACCATAACCTCTTGCCACCATGATATTCCAACCAAGCAGAAACTATGAACCTGAATGGATCTTTCTCACCATGAGTTGTCCTATTGTGTATTTTGTCCCAACAGTACTGAAAAAGTAACCAATACAGAAACTATTGGAAATAACACTGTAAGAGTGGCTATATGTCATTATATACTTAGCAAAGGTATTCAAATTGTCTAGCATTGAGAGAGCGATGGGATGTTAATGCAAATTATAAGCTTTAACTGATAACAATGGCTCTTGTAACTGTATCAATTGAAACATGTTTATTGGTGGGACTTGCTGGGGACAGGGCAAGGAAAATTCCTGTAGCCTCTGCCCCATTTTGCTGGGAACCTAAAACTGCTCTAAAAACATAATTGATCTTAAAAAGTATTC
Source organism: Mus musculus (assembly GCF_000001635.26). NCBI lineage: Eukaryota > Metazoa > Chordata > Mammalia > Rodentia > Muridae > Mus > Mus musculus. The sequence continues at coordinate 49,346,611 of NC_000080.6, read as the reverse complement.
CTGAGGGCGGTGTCAGCAGCCTGCTTTTCTCTCTGTCCAGTAAGCACTCACTAGGAATCTTTCTCCACTCATGGGTGTAAGCCCTCTCCATGTCTGCCCCTGCCTCCTGACTCAAGATCCATCCTTGCTGGTTGAGAGTAAATTGACGCATACAGTCCAGTCATTTTTGTGATTCCCTAAGTGAGAACATGTGTTTTTCTTTTCTGTGTATGGTGACTCAAATCTGTCTGTGTGGTCCATATAAATCCTTTTCATCAACATCAGAAGAAAGGATACCATGGTGTTGCCGTCACTGAATGTTCCAGGCACACTACACTCTGGTTGTATCATGGCCATCTTGCCCTTTAGAAAGGATGACCACTTCATGCTGGCCCCTTTCACACTTTAACAGAAAAGCGATCTTGATTTCTCCCTTTTATTTTTTTGCATAGATTCTCACAATGTCTAACAGTTGATTAAAAGAAAAATTGTAGTGGAGGTCAAATGATGTTTTACTGTGTGGCAAATGGTTTCCAAGGAAACAGCAAATTAGCACTTGTAGCTCTCAGCAGCATCCTCAGAAGGGCATCAGGACACCAGCTGCAGCACCATGTCTGCTCTAAACAGAGATGCAGAACCAATCAGAGGAAGCATCAAGAGGGAGGCCAATTGCTTCTGAAGAGAAGGCCTACTCTGTAAGCAAGGTGTCTTCTACATCCCTGTGTCCCTGTCATATATGTTCTCTCCTCTGCCCGGCTCCCTGCAATCAAGGTCACCACAGCATAGTTCTCAGTGGGTATCTATGAACCATGATTGGAAGTCAGCTGTCTAAATTAATTTTACTTATACAGTTATAAGTTTGGAAATTACTTCAGATCCCACCAAAGAGAAAGTATCTTAAAGTCTCTTAGAATTTACTTATTTAGGTTTCAGATTAGTTTAGAGTATGAACTCTCCTATAAAATGCCCATGGATGCCAGAAGGGGCCTTTGGATTCCATGTAGTGGGAGTCACAAACAATTGTGAGCCACCCATTGTTGGTTATGAGAAGCCAATTCTGGTCCTCTAGACGAGCAGCTAGTGCTCTTTGCCACTGGGCCATCTTTCCAGCCCCCAGGCTTCTGTGGTTTTAACTGCAATGATATTTTAGTAATCTACCTAACTGTTAGAGGGAAAAAAAAAAGACATGAAGTGAAAATTCTGTGTAAGAGTCCTGGACTTGGAGAAATAAAGGAATGCAAAAGAAATCAAATTAAATGTTTGCTTATCTACATATTGAATTGTCATTTTTATGAGAATGCCAGACATTCTAAGGGAGTCTGGGCTGTCTCTATTTCCAAAGAACAAAGAATCTAAAGCATTAAGATGGAACTCTTAGTTCTTTTGAATTGCATAATGAATAATTAATATTGAATTGTATAATACATTAATTCATTGAAGGCATTTTTAAAGGAAGAGAATTAAAATTCTTAGTTGTTAACAGCAATGCCTTATACTAGTTGAAATATCATGTTTCATAGGTCATTAGTATATTTAGTAAAGGAATATTTTAGAATTGCTTTTATTGAAGCAGCTATATAAATATTATACTTGAGTTCAATGAGTAAATAAGAAAAATTACTTCTGTTCTTAAGTGTAATAGCTAAGAATGAATATTTCTTTCAAATTTTCATTACAAATGACAATAACATAAAATAATCTAACCAAATGAGTGTGTAGAGCTTTATCTTTAAGAAGAAGACAGTAGTTGGATTGTTAATTTATTTTTGTGGTGAGAGTGCATTACACAGGGATGTGGGTTCACCTGATATTCTATGTGTGTAGAAGTCAGCTGACATCTTGCCCACTTTAACCTTTAAGTAGACTCCAGGATTGAACTCCGGTTGCTAGGCCTGAATACCAAGCACCTTTCCCTTGACAGATGAGCCATCTTGCTAGCCTGAGTGGTTGAAGTTGTTGAGATGATCACATTTCCAAAAGAACGAACAAAGTTCATGTTGTTAATCTAAGGACTGGATGCCATAATGAGGTGACATTTTAAGGCATCTTTGTTTAGTAAAGATGTCTGAAATTTTAAAATAATCCATGACACACACATGGATGCTTGTGCCTTGGAGGAGACTCTCTGTTCCCCTGTCTCATTTCACTACTCTAAACCCTACTTCTAGACCCATTTTGAGATGACAAATCTAAACCTAGTGTGGGCTCTGTCAAATAATTATCCAACATATATTTGTAGAAGTTTTGTTTCTGTCCTAGAACAAGATACAGGACTTGAAGTCTACCACTGCCCTGTGCTGGAAATGCTGGCAGAGAAATGCATCATTTTCCCACCTGTGGCTATTATATACAAACCCACATGCTGCAGTGGTCTTCAGATGGGCTTGGAATTTTGTCTGCTGGTTTGTCAGGAAGTCTAGGGAGAGAAGTAAAAAACACTTGATAACTCTGTGTCCCGCTGTCTATTCCCATAGACAGAAAACTTATAATACAGTAGGAAAAAAATCATTAGTTTTCAAAAAAAACTGAAAGAAGAAAACTACACTCCTCCTTCAAAGACCATGGCCCTAGGGCCACTCCTCCATTGCTGTTTTGAAAGTTTTCCTATAATAAGCTCTATGCCAATCTAAATCTTTGCTGTTGTATTTTGATATTCTTGCCTGGAAGGACATTTGCTGTGACCATCATTCATGGTGCTTCTGTTTCCTTCTATACAAGAATAAATGGCTTTGGATATTTAAAACCAGTCAGTCTCTAAAAGTCTTTTTGGTGCTCACTTCTTTGTAGAGTATGCACTGCGAACTGTGGATCATCTTTTAGTATATGTGAGAGTATTTACAGATTGGATATAATTTCACAGCCTGGGGACCTTGTGAAGCCTCCAAATATCCTGGAGACTAGGATATCCAAATATCTAGATATAGAGTCCATATAAGAGCTTATATACTTTTTGCTATATGTGAACCTTAAAGAACAATGGCTTAGCTGGTATTCCAATACATGGCTAGAGGTGTGTGTGTGTGTGTGTGTGTGTGTGTGTGTGTGTGTATGTGAAGGACAGAGAACAACCTCAGCTGCCATTCCCCTTGCTGAGATGCCACCCCCTCCCCTCGCTTTCTTTCACTTGTCTGGAACAGACCAAATGGATAGCCTGGCTGGCCAGACACAGACTGCACAATGTATTTCAGATTATACAAGTGTGAGCTACACACCAGACTTTTGATATAGATTCTGGGGTTCAAACTTAACTGATAGAGCTCTTAATCCAGCCATAGCTAGAGTTTCAAAGTCAAGTGTACAGAGCATTTTTTAAATCCAAATTATAAGTAAGGTTGAACAAAGGTTAAATTTAATCCTTACTCAAGGTGAGGAAGGCACTGTAGTTGAGGGGTAGCAATCTAGTAAACACAGGCAAGAAAAATCATGGAAGTTAGGATGGGTAAAAGTGCCAGAAAAGAGATGAGATGGAGAACAAATGAGATTTGAGATGCTCAGCCAATGGGGGACACAGTTAAGAGGCAAACCTGAGCTAATCCCCAGATAAGATGAAGGACCCAACCCAACCCACCTCCACTTTCCCTGAAGGCTGATCTGTCAGCGTTCCTGTGGTGTGCTTCCCTGCAGTGGCTGAGTATCTATTTTTGGTATATTCTTCATAAAGGGTGTGTGTACCTCATACAAAATTCAAATACACTCTGAGTGTAGTCCAAGGTAGGATAAGGGCTTTACTCACAATTTGCTATGCCAGACTCATGACACATTGGCATTAAACTAACCATTCTAAAAGTTCCACCTGCCCATTGTAATTCTGCAAAATTCTCCAGCGCCCCACACTTTGTGCAGCACACCAAATGAGCACTGCCACACTGATGCTGTAAGCACATAAAGTTAAATGCTGTTAAAGTCTGTGGGCAAGTATGGAGTGTTGGTTTGAATAGATGGAAGTTCTGAAGGTAGGTGGTGGTGACTTTTCAACAGCAGTACAAAAGCATTTGATACCATGGCTTAAAAGTGGTAAAGTTTGTAAGCTTTATGCTATGTGACCTATGGGATTCGCTATGAGGAAATGACAGTTATTCTGTGTTTCATATCTGGAAAATCAAGCAGAGATATCCACAGTTAGATGGAATGCTACTGTTCATTGTTAAAGTCCTCCGAATCTGTCTGCCGACCCTGCCTGCACCAGGGATTTTACATGGTTCTGAGTCGTCATGATTGCATGACACATGCCTTAGCTCCAGAAATCCAATTTCTGATACGATATTCTTTCCAAACAAGAACACGTCAAATCCAACCCTGTGTGAATAAATGATATTCCCAATAGTTCTCAACCTTCCTAACATGGTGGCCCTCTAAGACATATAGTTCCTCATGGTATAGTGACCTCCCCAACCATAAAATCATTTTCATAGCTACTTCATAACTGAAATTTTGCTACTGCTATGAATCATAATAATAATCATAATCTGTGTCTGTTAATGGTTTTAGGTGACACCAGTGAAAGGGTCAAAATCTCCAAACATGTAAGCCTCGACTCACAGGTTGAGAGCCACTGTAAGGCTTCATGCTTTACCAGACGACCCCGTTCATAATGTGTGTAATGGATTTTAAAAGCCACATCCTCCGATGAAAGCCTTTAGGATTAGCTTTAATAAACTTAATACATGTCCCGTTGAATTTTTCTCTGGATAATACACTCTTTAAAGTGTAGCAGATTATAAGCCACTTTTATACTTAAGAAATTCAGTCTCTTCTTCCTACTTTTTGGGAGATTTTTGTGACCATTTTTGGCTCCAGGAAAGGTTCTATTGCCTTGATAAGTGTTATGAAAAGTGTTGTGCCCAGTGTCTGGGTCTAATTCTAAACATCCTTCCTTGGAGAAGACCCACTTTTAAGGGAAATGAAGGTGAAAAACGTGAAAAACTATTTTGGATGTACAAACAGAGATGGTGAGCTTTGCTGAGCTGGAAACAATGCCAGCAGGTATGAAGTCACAGGATCCTCTTAAGTTTGTACACATGTGAATCAGGAAAGTTGAAGTGATTTCCCATCTTTGCCTCCTCTTCTCACACTCTCTTACAGATCCCTCTCCACCATGTGTTTGAAAGAGCAACTAAATGCTCATGGTTGATGACCCATCTGATTTCGAGGGTTGTTTTTGGCTGAAATATCCCCTTCAAGGATATTTTATCAGAATACTCACATGCCATTTTTATCGGCTGTGACAGCTGGTTTCGTCATTAAAATGATTGCATGATGTAGAATTACACACACACACACACACACACACACACACACCTACTTTTAAGTCTACATGCTTCCAATTCTATTTCAACTTTTCCTATTTCTTTTAATTATTTTTTTTGTTTATGGTGTGTTTGTGTGTGTGTGTGTGTGTGTGTGTGTGTGTGTGTGTGTGTGTGTGCATGCCTGTTTCTCAATATGTGCACCACACACATGCCAATGCCAATAGAGGTCAGAAAAGGGTGTGTGATCCCGTATGACTGGAATTAAAGGTGGGTGATAAGCCTCCCAGTTTGGGTATAGAGAACTGAGTCACAGTCCTCTACAGCAGTATCAAGAACTCATACCAACTGGGCCATTGTCTCAGATACTTCTCTTTCCTTGTGGCAAAACACCATGACCAAGGCAACTTATAAAATAAAGTATTAAATTTGCAGACTCACACACAGTTCCAGAGGCTTAGAGTCCTTGACCATCATGTTAGGAAGTATGGCAGCAGACAGGCAGGCAGGCATGGTACTGGTGTAGTGGATTAGATCCAATCCACAAGCAGGAAGCAGAGAAAAATAGAGAGCTGAGAACAGTGTGGGCCTTTGAAACCTCAAAGTCCACTCCCAGTGGCACACCTCTTTCAATGAGGCCACACCTTCTAAGCATTCCCAAATAGTTCCACCAACTGTGGACCAAGCATTTAAACGTATGAGCCTGTGGTGTCTGCTCTCATTCAGATCACCACAGCCATTTCTCCTACCTGGGCCTTAGTTTAAATCTGTGGGTTTTGTTCCTCTTTCATCCATTTTATTCCTTGAGAAAAAACTTAACTCTACCAATTATGAAATAAAATAAGCATTTGTCATCACTGAGGGGGAAAAAAGTGATACTGATTGGGAGAAAGTGGCCGCTTTAGGGCTTGATGGGAATGGATAAAGCAGAATTAAGATGTGGGCTGTCAATGCTGAGAACATCTGGAAAAGACCCAAGATTTTCTCTGAGGACCCTCTCCAGTAATAACCAAAAGCTTCCTCCTTAAATCAACCCTGCTTCTTCTCTACCAGTCACTTGGGAAATAATAACAAAGCCATTTGATCCAATGATCTCTTAGTTCACTTAAAGGCTAGTTTTGCTTTACATGATTTTCTCTTACACATATACAGTATGTCAGCACTAGGATGCACCAGTGGGATTTGGTGCTAAACTGTAGTGAAACCTCAATCAGCAGAGAAAAATAGAGAGCTTGGTTTCTGTGTGGAGTTGCATTCACACCTAGAAAGCCATATGTCTGGGGAGGATGTGAACACACAGTCTACGTTTGCACAGAATTCTCAATTGATTCAAAAGAACAAAGGAACAGTTTTCATGTCAGTGATTGCCTGTGCCTTGATTTCTCTGTAGAATTTAATTAGTAAAAACTGGTAAAAAGCCAGCAGTCCATGGGCAAATAAAATAATTACCAGACACGCTATATTAGTGAGTTTTTATAACAACATTCCCTCTGCCAATAAACAACCTAAATCAAGGAGAGGGAAGACAACCTGTTCTCCAATGAGAGGTGAAGATAGCGTTCCACCCAGGTCATCTGACTCTTAAAGCCAGGCTGATCAGTATAAACCAGTATAAAGAATTTATGATCTCAGTAGATAGGGCTGCAATTCAAACTCTGTAGAAGCTGCGGTGGGCAAAGATATCATTGTGCTAAACCTTAGATGGAACAAAGTCCCCGGTGACTATTTTGTCCTAGGAAAACATCTCCTTGGATGTTTACCCAAGCTTCTTAGGTTGAAAATGATCCTTCAAGAAACCAGACCTCCAGGGATGTCCTATAAGCTTGTTGACTATGAACCACACATTGCAGGAAAGAGAAAGAACAGTAGATGAAGTCCCACCTTCCAGATGGAATGATTAGCACTCATTCCTTTGCCACAGATAAGACTTCTAGTCGCTTTGACCTAAACCACTACTGGAACCAAACATACAATAAATTCTCTATGGCACTACTAAAAATTTCCAAAAGGTTTTGGGAGCCAGACCTGCTACACATACCTGCTGATCAGACCTCTTTGCTTGTCCATCCTCCATCCAAAAGGAGGAAACCCAGAGTCCTCCTGAAAAGATTAAGCACATGCATGCTCTCAGCTCTCCCAAGAGTCAAAAGCATAAGTGTCAAACAATCCCACTTCTGCAGCCCAGATTTTCTTTTCTTTCATTCATTCATTCTTTCTTTTTTTCTTTCTTTTTTTTTTAACACAGGGCATCACTATGTAGCTCTAGCTGGCCTGAAACTCTCTATGTAGGACAAGCTGTCCACAAAATGTCCACAAGCTGTCAAAAAAATACCTTCCTCTGCTTCTTAGTGCTAGAATTAAAGATACTCACTGCCATCCCTGTGTTCTAGACACTTGGGACTAACCCTAGCTCCCAGGTTCATGAGGGTCTAATGGCAACTGTCTGTGCAGCTTCATTCAGTGCTTACCTCTCAGAGAGAAAGAGATATGAGGTGACACTTGATTGCATCTGGAGCTTGCTCACTTTTCTACTAAGACCCCAACTTCCCAAGTATTTACTAAATATGGAGTGAGCACCCAATACTCTTTCATGGCGATATCAAGGATCCCAAACAAGAGGAGACTGATACCAGGCATGGTGGCACAGTCCTGTAATCCCAGTACTTTGGAGACAGAGGCAGAAGGATCAAGAGTTCAAGGCCAGACTCTTCTACACAGTAAGTTTAAAGCCAATCTGGGCTAAAAGTGTAATAATAATAATTATTATTATTATTAATACACTTTTTATTATTTTTACTATTACTATAATTATTATATTCTATATTATAATACTATAATAATCCATATTATTATAGTAATAGTAGTAATAATAATAATGACAGTAAATATTTGTCTTTATCCTTAATTACAACATTTCTAATCATGTTTGTTTATTTATTAGTCACTTAACAAATAGTCCTTGAGCGTGTGTAGTGAGATTTTTTTAAGGCTTTACACATGAAAGTAAATGAACATTATATATAATATTATCTTTATTTCCTCCCCAAGAGAAAAGGTGTTACAGGGAGCCCACCAGAGGTAACCATTCAGACACAGTTCATAGCCAATTGAAACTCCTTATTCCAGCTGGCTAACATTATGCTCTGATATTCAGGGTCCAAGGTGTAGCCAAGTGTCCAGAACATAAGGTGTCTGAAGGCAGAAACAACATCCTTGCATTTCATCACTGGCTTGGGGGTGACCTTCATGTAAGCAAGCAGTTTGTCAAAAGCTAAGATAAACAAATAGGTGGAGTGGAAGATTTGTACAAATAGACAATTTAATAGAAGCTAAAATAAGTTAGCTAGGACATCCTGACCTTGGGTTCATAAAATAGAGTTGGGTAAACTTGCATGGGATTCTCCATCAAGGAGATCAAAATTTGGTTAAATATGAAATGGCCTTAGCAAGAAAACAAGATGGAGGAATCTTTGCACTGTCTTGCCCTACCACATTCCCTGGTTTTATGCAAGTAAGTCAAATCATTGACTCATCCTGTTCTAGGCAGGTGTATTTGTTCCTAGAGACCAGTAGCTTAGTTGAACATGCAAATGAGGATGCAGAGTGCCACTGTTAGCCCAACTGAAATAAGAATCCATGGTCTGGCTAATGCCAACTCTGAGATGGTCAGCTAAGGTACCATGGCTACTGACACAGATACCAAATGTCTGGTCTGTGTCTCCTTTCTTTCAGGTTTTCTCTCCCCCTCTCTCTCTTTTTTTCTTCTTCTTCTTCTTCTTCTTCTTCTTCTTCTTCTTCTTCTTCTTCTTCTTCTTCTTCTTCTTCTTCTTCCTCTTCCTCTTCCTCTTCCTCTTCCTCTTCCCCTTCTCTTCCTCCTCCTCCTCCTCTTCCTCCTCCTCCTCTTCCTCCTCCTCCTCCTCCTCCTTCTCTCTCTCTCTCTCTCTCTCTCTCTCTCTCTCTCTCTCTCTCTCTCTCACTCTTTTCCTTCCGATCAGGGCACTGGCATCCAGCTCCCCTGAGCTCTTCCTCGCCCTCCCTTCCTACATCATAATCAGGTCAGAGAAATAGGGTGAGAACCCCCAGGAAGCATGCTGAAAGGCAGACTTAGTCCAGGCATTGGCCCACCGTCTTCCAGAAGTCTCATTTCCTGTTCATAGGAGGTAAAAGGTTGATTTTCGGAGGCATCTGGGACTGTGCCAGTAAATACCTGCTATGTCTCACAGAGCCTTTCAGAAACTCTGCAAATGATTCATCAGGTCCCTTAGAGACCAGAATTACCTTAAGTTACCTGATAGATCTCCCAGCTGCTGCTTTTAGGCCTCCCAATAATGTTTGATTTTAAACAAACAAACAAAAAAAGCTTCCAACACCCTTTTATCTTAAAACATTTTCCAACAGATGGATAAGAGCCTGTAGCTCTTATCCTCATAAAAGAGGCGGGATTGTTTGGGTCTACCAATTATGCAATTAGTCAAGTCACTGAGAAAAGGTGACACAGACCATATAGACCATGGTCAGGGAAGAATTTGAACCTCTCCTTTTCCCTGAGGTAGGACTGGGGAATTGCTTTCTTCTTCCACAGTGTAACCAGCTGCTTAGGTCAGGCAGCAGAGTATGTAGCTCCAAGAACTATCTCCTTCTTCCTGTGGCAGGGCTGAAAGAAGAGCTAGACACTTAGGGTTTCCAAGGGTGATCTGATTGCACCTAAAAAATTCAGGTCCACAACACGGGGGCACAGGACTTAAACCAAGGATTGGAGGGGGAGTTTCATACCAGAGAAAGCCATTGGTTATTATGAGAACTGGTGGCTACATTTGTGGCTCAGGAGCCACTGGACGAACTATAACAACAACAGCATTAGCCAGCTGTAGTATGGCCATAATCATCACTAGTAGTGGCGTACCACAGTGCATGGGCATCTGGCCTGCCTTGTGAGTCTACCAGTATACTGCCTCAGAGGCATCTGTGGCTATGGTCTCAGAATGGCTCAGTTCCCCTTCCATTTTCAATGTTTCTCCAACCAACAGAATTGACAGAAGGATACACAGGAGGGATAAAGTCATACATAGACACATAGTAAAGAAAAAAGGGGTGGCCACCACATATTCATACACCTGAACAGACCAGGGGAGTCTGGTGATGTCTCATACAGATCCTAGACACAGTATCTACAGTCTTATCTAACCTCCTCTATCTTATAGACCAAACTTACTCCAGAGGTGTTCAGACCAGATAACTTTTGATTTACCTTTTTCTTTTTCTTTTGGGTAGTGGCATCAGTGATTGATCAAAGAGGATATTCTTGTGGCTATGGAACATCTCAGGTCATTTTTTTTCCCTATGAGCCCTCTCTAGTCAGCATACTCGTCTCTATTCCTGGAGATCATGGGGCCTCTAAGTGTCTGGGTCCAGTCACTTGGATTATAGTGGAACCTCCAGTATGTTACAGGTAGCCTACCAATGATGACCATTCAAGCACAGTTCGTAGCCAATTGAAACTCTTTATTCCAGCTGGCTAGGAATATACTCAGGTATTCAGGGTCCTAGGAGTAGCCCCAAGTATTCAGAGCATGGTGCTTTTGAAGGCAGAAACAACATTCTGGCATCTCAGTCACCTGCTTAGGGGTGGCCTTCATGTAAGCAAGCAGTTTGGCAGAAGATGAAGTAAGTGATTAGCTAGAGGGGTGGAGGAGCAGTGCACACAGGCAATTTAATAGAAGCTAAAATAAGCTAGCTATGACATCCTGACTTTGGATTCGTAGAATAGCCCTGGGTAATCTTCCATGGGAAGATGTCTTGGGAGGCCAGAGCTTTGTTCAATACTGGGTTCACAAGAGAGCTATATTGGTTACTTTCCTGCTGCTATGAGAAAATATGCTGACCAAAAACAACCTAAGAAAGGAGTTTATTTTGGGCTCCAGAGTAGGGTAGGCACGGCAGGCCTGAAGAAACAGAAAGCTGGCTATGTGGTAGCCCATAGGCTCACATATTTGAATACTTGTTCTTCTGGTTGGTGGAACTATTTAGGAAGGGTTGGGAGGTGTGGCCTTAATGGAGGAGATGTTTTACTAGGAGGATTTGAGATTTCAAAAGTCTATGTCATTCCCAGTGCCTGCCTCTCTGTCTCTGCCACTGTCTTGTTCTTGGTCTCTGTCTTTGACTATTTCTGTCTGTCTCTATCTGCCTCTGTCTCTGTCTGTCTCTATCTCTGTCTCTATCTCTGTCTGTCTCTATCTATCTCTGTATCTCTCTGTATCTCTTTGTATTTCTCTGTCTCTGTTTCTGTATCTCTCTGTCTCTGTTTCCTTCTCTCTGTCTCTCTATCTCTCTCTCTTTTGTGTGTGTGTGTGTGTGTGTGTGTGTGTGTGTGTGTGTGTATACCCCCATGCTCCTCTTTCCTTGTTTTTCAAGATATTAGCTCTCAGTCACTATTCTAGTGTTATGCCTTCCACCTGCTGCCATGCTCACTGCCATGATGGTCGTGAACTGTACCCTCTGAAACTGTAAGCAAGGCTCAAGTAAACTGAATCTTCTGTAAGTTGACTTGGTTATGGTGTCTTATCACAACATCAGAAAAATAAGATATAGGTTGATCTGGAAGCAGGGAGTTGTATAGACTTGGGGTCTGGTTAATTTTGGTGTGGGTTTTTATTTACTTACAAGGCTTTTATAATAACGCTTATAAAATTATTTGCAAATAAAAACAAATGAAGAAGAGACAGAACAGGAAGTATGAGGAAACTATTAACCCTCAAAGCCCACCTTCAGTGACACACTTCCTCTGGTAAGGCTGCACCTCTTAAAGGTTTCATAATCTCCCCAAATAGCACCACCAACTGGGGCTCAAGTATCCAAATGCATAAAGCTATTGGTCACAGTCTCACTCAAGCCATCACAAAAGCCATCAGTAAATGTTCATGGCTAAGTAACCAGTGTTGCCAAACCATAGCAAGGAAAATCAGCCTGTTGGCTGTAGGTGTACAAGACAGAGTTGACCTGCTTGTTCTCCAAAACTGACTAATATCTTAGATGGCTACTCCTCTCTACAGCTTAAGGCCTAGAATCGTGGACACTTGGTTATTCAAAACCAAGGCAGCACGAGCCTAATGAGGGAGACGGAAGATTGAGAATATGAAGAGGAGACAGCTTCAAGAAACTTGAAAGATAATATGAACAGTACCTTTTATTTCATTCCAGGGCCGTTGTTGCAATCTTAAGTTGTCTTCCAGACAGTGTGAACATCAGAAGAATTATCTTTCACTCTAGCAGAGAAATGTAAGCTTTCAAGAAGACAGCATGCATAATGACACTGTAAAAGGAAACCTTTATATTACGCTCATTGTCAGTAACAGCACATTAGGAATCCTAACACTTGCTTAGCTGCTGTAATTTGCCTCACATGGCTGACTACAGTACTCCCAGGAGATAATTTACCCCTGTTTGCTTACCAAAGGAACAGAACAAATCCTATAATATCTTCTCCCCTCATCTTCAGCCAAGAAATGATCTTTGTGATTGAGATTTTGATGAAAGCTTTGCAATAGCTATGGGAGCCAGGAGATGACAAAACCCCAACTCAGCTCCCCTGCATTCTAGGTAGAAAAATGTTAAAGGAGTTAAAAAAAAAAACAGTCTATCTTGTCTCCTGTTAAACCACAAAACTGTACTTGGCTTCCATAAGGTTTTTGCACTATGGATGAGAAATACCCTTCTAACAAAGCTTCCCTAGAACTTGCTGTCTTTTCATGTGTCCATCAATGCAGCCAACACTCACCCACACATCTACTCTTTCATCCACTTATATATAAGATTTCTGTGTTTGACTTAATTTCTACATGTTCAAACCTCCATATGCTCTGTTGAATAATGGTTCCTATTTCTCCACATCTGTGTGCTGTTTTCACTCCCTGTTTGTGCCTCTCATCTCTAACCAGCTCAACTGTGACCCTTTCTACCAACAGTGCTCTTTCCAAAATGACAGTAGCTGTTACGCCATTAAAGACTGTCTGTGCATAGTCACCTTCTCCTATTCTCTTCTATTGCTTTCTATACTCTTACACAATATACTTCCCTTCCCCTGACCCTTCTGGTGTTTTTTTTCATAGTTTCCTGCTGTCTTAGTTGGGGTTTCTGTTTCTGTGATAAACATCATGACCATAAGCAACCTAGGAGAAAAGGGCTTATTTCATCTTACAGCTTCAGTCTATTGTGAAAGAGGGCAGTGCAGGAACTCAAGACAAGAACCTTGAGGCAGGAACCAAAGCAGAGTCTGTGGGGGCATTTTGCTGCTTACTGGTTTGCTCTATGGCTTGCTCAGCCTGCTTTTGTATACAACTCAAGACCACCTTCCCAGGGGCCCACTGCCCACATGGGCTGGGCCCTCCCATATAAATCATTAATCAAAAAATGCCTCAGTTGGGCGGTGGTGGCACACGCCTTTAATCCCAGCACTTGGGAGGCTGAGGCAGGCCGATTTCTGAGTTCCAGACCACCCTGGTCTACAGAGTGAGTTCCAGGACAGCCAGGGCTACACAGAGAAACTCTGTCTCAAAAAAACAAAACAAAACAAAACAAAACAAAACAAAACAAACAAAAAAAATGCCTCATAGACTTGCCAATATCATGGAGGCATTTTCATCTGAGTCCCTCTTCATAAAAGACACTAGTTTGTGTCACACCAACATAAAACTAATGGAAACAGCCACCATTTTACCTTGTGGCTTCTGTGGGGTCTTAGCCCAGGTGAGCACAGGTTATGTGGGCACAGCACAGGTGTGTAAGTCAGAAGGCAACCTCAGGTGTCAATCTCCATGTGCCTTCCACATTTATCTGAAATAGGCTTTCTGATTGGCCTAGAATTTCACCAAGTAAGCTGGGCAAGCTGCTTTATGAACTTCCAGGAGTCTGACTTTCTCCACATTCCCTCTTTTATTCTTTAGGTTTATAAACAGACACCATCACCCCAGCTTTCCATATGGGTTCCAGAGATCAAAATACAGGCCCTCGATGTATAAAGCAAGCACTCTACCACTACGCTATATTCCTTCTTTGGCCAGGGGATAGACCTGTCCACAATTAAGATGTGTTTTCCCACATCAATTAACAATGGAACCAAAATAACCTCCCATTGCCATTTGAATGGACTTAGCACAGAAATAGAATAATCAGATTTGGGTTCCTAGAAGACTCATGAGACTCAGCGACATGAGAAATGGACCGAGATGGAATAATTTTGGAGGGGATGACTTGTAGTGATATATGAAGTAGACACTGGATCCAGATAGGTGGTTTGAGATCTACTTTGATGAGAATACGGGGTTTCACTAAGTGGGGAAGATTCCTGTGATGGTTAGAACTGCTACTTGACAAAACTCCAAAATCGCATTCGAGACAGGTTTCTGAGCATGCCTTTGGTGGGTTATCTTGATTACATTGTTAATTGATATGGTCTTTACCCATATTAATTGTGGCAGGATACCATGGACAAGGTATTCTGGACTATATGACATGAAGAAATCAAGCCAAGTATGCAAGCACACACTTATTGTTGTGTTCCTCTGACCACCGATATAATGTGATCAGCCCCTAATGGCTTGATTTCCCTAGCATGGACTGGAACCTGCATCAGAAAACTGAAAGAACCTATTCTACTTAAGTTGGTTTTGGCCTTGTATTTTATCATAGCAACAGGAACTAAAACTAAAACAAGGTTTCTGTGTGTGTGTCAGACATGGACTTGTCAAGTGAGTTTGGGTTCAAGGGCTATTTCTGTCTACCTACCTGGTACGTGTAGGTGCCCATAACAGTTATAAATTTGGCCTAATGCTGGTTGTTTAGCTTTTCTAGTTGTCCTCAGTGGCAGAACTGCAATACAATTCTATTTCTATCATGTCTTAACCCACAGAAGAACTGCCTAAGCAGTTTGGTTTGCCGGCTTCAGTATGGCCTTCCCCTTCAGGTGATTGATGTGTGTGTAAACATTAGCTCTTCCTCTAGCAGGTATGTCTGCCCTTTTTATCCCCTGCTAATGAGAAAGGCATATATATTCTGTGAACAAATACATAAACTTCTGGCTTAAAAGCCCAGTTCCTAAAGGAGAAGGTATTTGTGGCCCATTAGCATTGGCGAGAGACTGCACTATGAATTGGCTCCCGGAGACTAGCTTTTCCACCCACTTGGCATTTAGCTCACTTTACAAAAATTGCTTCTGTAATTGGCTTTGCCCCTTCTGGACCATAACAAAATGAGGGTAATCACCGTGCCTTCTTGTTCTTCCCTGCTTTTAGCAGAAAGCTAAGGCACAGATAGACTCACATTAAGCAACAATCAACTTTGATGACCAGGTCATCACAGAAACTGGCCAAGAATCACAGGTTTCTCTTAAAACTGAGATTTGGACTAATAATGAATGAGGAGGCTGCTTTATTAACATCTGTCAAATCTGTCAATCAAGAAATTCGACAGGGCTATTTGAAAGGGAATTCATTCCAGGAAAAAAAAAAAACTCTAGGGGAATTTTTAAAATTTTTAAAAAGTTTTATTGATTTCTTTTTGAGCTTCACATCATGCACCCAGTACCACTCATCTCCCCATCCCCTCATAGCCACCCTTTACCCTTGCAAACTCTCCCAATATAAAAACAGACCAACAAATGAACAACAACAAAAACAAAGCATAGAAAACTTTCCATCATGTAAGCTATAGCGAGTCACTGTGTATCCCACAGTCTACCCCTCTCTCCATTCATCTTCACTTGTAATCTTCATTGCAATGAGTCATTGGTCTGGTTCAAGATCTCTGGCTTCTGTGACCCCATCAGTATTAGATCCCCATGGGGACTCCTCCCAGTTATCCTGTTGTTGCCCTGTATCGTGTAGATCCTGCAGCTTTGGATCAGCAGAACTAGCCATTTCAGGCATCCCAACCATTCATAGATGATAAAGAATTGGGGGCGAACCATCTCAGAGACCTAGATCTGGTAGCAGAGCTGATCAGCCCACCAGCTCTCCCTTATCCTACCTCCAGGGTGAGCTCCCCAGCACTGCTCTGGCTAGGTCACCCAATGTGGCCATCAGCAGGAGGCAGGTTCTCATGCCCTTGTTCTCATGCCATCAGGGCTGGCTGACCTCCACCCATACCTCCAGAGCCACCAGCTCCACTGTGCTGACCAGTCAAGGCAGGAGGCCTACTCTACCAAGTGCTGCAGCCCCTGGGGGGGGGGGGGGACCAGCTTTCTTATCACACCCTCGGGGCTGTCTCACCTGTGACTTTGCCATCAGGTACAGCACTACAGTATTGCCCATGCAAGGTGCAGGGACCACTCTCCTGAGTGCTGCAGCCTTCAAGGGACAGGGTCAACTCACCCTCTCTCATGATCCCAGGGCCAATTCTCCTGACTCTGGCAGGTGCCGGAGGGAATTTGTAAGCAGAGGTTTTCTAGAGCCAATATTGAGGTGTTTCCCCAGGTTGGTGGGCAATGGGGACATTGCATGAGAGTGGTAGTAAGGCACATAAGAATTGCTGGTCCCTTTACATATATATAACCCTATGTGACATGAGCAACCTCGTTTAGGTTATAAGGAAATCAAGACTTCAGCAGAGGGGAATCAGAGGCCTAGTCACTATAGAAGAAAGTCAGTGTGTCACCTAAGCCAGTGTGTCACCTAATGTAAAGCTAGCAGGTGATTCACAGAAGCAAACCTAGCTTGTGAGAATCCAGATCTTACCAGTGTTGGCAGCGCCTTTGAGCTTCCATTCTATCCAAACTTGTCTCCTTTTACCAATGGCTAGGATCTAAGACCCGGGTAGAAAAGGATCTCAAATCGTTTTTCCAACAAGATCATCAGCGTCTCGTGTGTAAAAGTGTCTTCATAAAACTGATTTACTGAGATGGAAACTATACTAGAGACGATGTGATTTTTGACTAAGTGTTAACGTTTGCTTTGGGTGTTAGAGATTTGCTGTCCACATCTGTAAAATGGAGATAGTAAAATCCTTCCTGCAGAATTCTTGAACAGCCTGGAGATCTTGTATGAGAAGCTTCTTGGTACATAATAGGTGTTAATTATGTGCTAGACATTCATTTTTTTTGTCATAAAAATCAGTTTCAGCGCTAACTCTTTGGTATTAATATCAACTGTAGATACACAGGATACATAGTATTCTAGGCAGAATAAATGAGCACAGCTTTAGGGATGATATGTGGATAAAGAGACTATTCTATTGATTTTCCTTTCACATACAGATTTTAAGCAAATAAAACTTAATTAAAAATCCATTAACAATTTTAAAAGTATCTTTTTAATGTGCAAGTACCCAAATCTTTCAAATACATATCTTGAAAACCTAGCTTTTCAGTCACTTAACATTTGGAATAAGACAATAATAGGTCTTTTTAAACACAAACTTCTTAAATGGGGCTGGAGAGATGGCTCAGAGATTGAGATGGCTTTTCTTTCAGAGGACCCTTGTTCAATTCCAAGCACCCACATGGCACCTCACAACTGTCTGTAACTCCACTTCGAGAGGTCCAGCATCTTTTAATTTCTTAACTATAGCATATATAGGACCTACAAAAATTACAAAGATATAAATAGCAGATTTTTTAACAAGATATTGATTTATATAATCAATAAAAATCAATAAAATATATTTATAATCAATAAAAATAGTATGTTGAAAACATAATAGTAAAGTGAATAAAAATCACCAGCTATAAGAAATGAAGAGCATGTGACAAGCACAAATCCCATTGCTGGGGATGAAACATTTTGGTTTCTTACAGAACACAGTATTGGGAATGTGGTTGGTAAGTAAAGCATTGGCTTGCTGTGCCCAAGATCCTGATTTGAGTACCACAAACATAATTAGTAAATAAATAGATAGATAAATAAATAAACAAACAAACAAACAAACAGATCAAAATGGAAAGTTGTAGTATTACCTGTGCATGGACCACCTACTGAGATAACCCTTTTCAATAATCTTAATACTACGTGTTTACCTAAGAACAAGGGAACCTTTAGGCAAACACCAGAAAAATTTTATAAATGCCATCCAAATATTGATGACAATAATCCTACTACAGTCAAATATATTTTGTCTATGAAATTCAACACAAATTACTTTTTAAGATTTAGTTTTAATTATGTGTATATGTGTATGTGTAGATATGTGTGCTGGTACCTGCAGAGGTCAAAAGAGAGCATTGAATTCCCTGGAGCTGCAGTTACAGGCAGTTGTGAACTGCCTAACCTAGGTGCTGGGAACCAAACTTGCTTCTTCTCCAAAGGCACTTTGCATTTTTAAGCCACTCATTAGCACACAAATGATTTTCTTAACGAAATATAGCCTTCTACCTAGTCTTTTGCCGAAATGTTATATGTTACTGTAAGAAAAAGCATCAGATAATGATGACTGCCAACAAATACAAGAAAAAAGTATAGAATTCTATTTCTGTTTTCAGTGTTTCTTTGGTGACTGTTAACATCATCATGAAAAATACCACAGCTCTTCCATCCATCAAAAATTATTTGAAAATCTCGAAGTTGGTTTCAGTTAACACATTATCTGAAACAGTCTGTTAGAAGAATCATCCACCAAAGATTCTAATGCTCTGGGTAGATAATGAACACGCGAGAGGATGTGAGGGGATTGTGAGGGGATATGAGGGAAAAAGATTGATGCTCACCAGATCTGTACATGCTCTCTATCTAATGATCTAGGGAAAGCTAAGATGAGGTTGACAGAGCAACTCAGAAGAGTATTTTGTGAGGCCATAGGCTTCATTGGATTTTGTGCCCATAGGAGATAAAGGCACTTGGTAGCGTCCTTGGTTTAAACAATAACTGCAGATTTGATCTGTTATCTTCCACATCATCTTTGCTCACACAGAAACTGCCCTCGCACTTTGCCTTTCACTTTTTCTAGTTGTTCTTTACCACCTTGGCTTTTCCATTTATCTAAAACACCACACCTTACATTAGACATGTTCAGCAATTCCCTCCCTTGGTCAGTAGCTGAGATTCCTTCTTTTCCTCTGGCTTTGAACTCCTTAGAGTAGATCCCTATGGAATCCTTTGCCTAGCACTTTTCAGTCTTTTCTGGGAGCTTTTTACAATATTTCCACAACTAGCCATGGAGCTAGATGAGAAGTCAGTATAATATACACTGTTTCTTCAAGATTTTTTTTTTTACTCTAGGCAGCCACGTTTCTCTCTTAAGCTTAAAGCTGTAAGAAAGAAAACCCCAAAGCTTGCCATTTCTGCACACATGACAAGTCTCAGTTAAATGAGAGGAAATGAAGTCGGGTACTACGAGGAAAGCTAACACTATGAAGAGATGGTACCATAGCTGTTCCAGATGTTCCTGAATCAGGGACATCTTAGATATTCTGTCCCTGAATTGCTAAACTCCTGAAAACTCCCCCCTTTCCTAACCTAATTTAGAATAGATTCTAATGCATGAAGTCAATGTTCTAAAAGTACCTACTCACGTTTAGTCACCATCACCTGTACTTACTGAGTACTTCCTGTGAGCCACGTAATCCAAACAGAAGTGGAAGCAGAAGGATGGAGATTCACATGGCCAGCTTGGGCTCAGTATCTACACTTGGATATTGCTGATCTAGATTCCTGCCATATCTTCCTAGATTTAGACAGCCTGCGTGTTTAACTATTACATGCTGTTTTGATTCCAGTTGGGCAGAACTTCATTTTCAAGGAACAGGTAAAGGCAGAAAACCAGAGTGCCCATGGTCTTTTGTGCTCTTATCTCAAAGTCTTGCTATTTACTATTAGGCCCTATGGTACACAAATCATGTATTCCTGTGTTCAGTTTCTTCTAAATAGATAGCCCGCTCCTCAGCTTAAAACTCTGTCTGGTAAAGCATTGTTCATTTTCCAGGGACATTTTTGCTATAACTATACAGCCTCCCTGTTCCAAGATTCACTCCCCTCTAACCCACAGTTCAAGATTCACTCCCGTCTAACTTTAGTACTGAGTTGAGAGCTCCACGTAGCCATGGAGGATAATGCATCCTTCAGTTATCTGACTTTGCCCCTGACACAAACCTACTTAATAATATGTACTTAACTGTCTGGTGAGCCCCCACTGAATTTGGGAGCAGGCAGAGCCCCATCACTAAAGAAAAAAATATTCTCTTGCCTGGGTAGATTTTTTTAAATCATCCATGATGGCCATGCCTTAAAGAGAGAGTAGACAAATGACCTGACCCTACTCTGAGAGACTTAGTGCCTAGCACCGTTAACATAGCTTATTCTCAGAGCCTATTGGAGTGAATATTATGCATGCATTTGCAAACCCTGCTTCCAACCAGGCACTTAGTGGCTTAGAAAGTAGATGTGATTTATTTATGATGTTTTGTTGCATCTCAAGTGGTATTCTAAATATTGAATTTTTGTCATAGTTGGTTTTATATTAAATGATTGGTATAAGATGGTGTAGGACAAGACAGTATCTTTATTTTCAACATTGGTGATGGCTGCTTTGTGGCTTAAGCTCCTAGTGTGCCTCTAGGCCTAGTCATATACCTTAAGGTTCACTTTTTTTTTTTTTAGAATTAATAACTAAAATGTCTCTAGGAGATGAACTCCCATCAAGTCTCTTCTACAAAGCAGGCAATAGGAGACAGCTGGCAATTGGCTATGCTGTGTGCTATGGAGACACAGATGCCAGGATCTAATGTTTCCAAGGAAAACAAGAAAGGAAGAGAAATCGTTTGTGTGGGTTACAAATCTATTGCTTGCAGACCTGAGGCGTTGGGGGGGGGGTTGACGACACACCACTGAGTTGTGGATCCTGTGCTAACATGCTTTGAGCTTGATGCCTTGAACCACAAACCAACAAAATCACTAATTATCATATGTTGCCAAATTTAGGCAATCATGGCCTCAACTCCATCTTACCCTGCAGCCCAGGATATTTCTAGACTCCCTCCTTCCCATCAAAAATGCTGGAGAAGCACAAAAGGAAACCTAATATTTTCCTAAAAGATGATTAAGAGGCCCACCCCATGGAACCACATAGGATAAAAGAGACGATTTTGAAAGACCCTAGGAGAATCTGTGAATCAACCTTTTTTGGAAAAGACTCAGTCATTAAGTGCATGTGAATCTCTGTCTCTTGCCACCAAACTTACACAGTTCAGTTAGAAACATCTTTGCACAATGTTCAGTGAACATTTTAGATATGAAAACAAGACCCTGAAAATTCTTAGCACGTGGCATTGTTTTAAGTAGCGATATCAGTGTGTGATCTCTTGAGTATCTCTACATTTTAAATTCATTATTAAAGAATACACTTCAGTCAGGCCAACTTGGAACAGACAGAAATAGATGATGAATGCAGCTAACTGAACCTCTAGACATCTCTATTCATTCTTCAGGATTAAAAAATAAAAATAAAAGGGAAAGAACACAAGATGAAGTCGGTGGACATCACTGAATAGCAAAGCAAACAATGAGTTAAGGCTGCCTTTACACTCTTCTGGTTAATCCTTGTTAGCTCTTGAGAGCTAAGGAATGCAAGCTTCCCTTTTCCTTGACACAGCTACCTCTCAGCTGCAAGACTGATGATTTCCATAGTTGTCCACCTAACATATGCCATGAGAAATCCAAAGCTAATATATACAAGGATGTCATTAGTAGTTCGAGACTCCAGTTTTCATTAGATATCTCCTGCCATCTTAGCAGAAACACATCAAGACGTGGCTACTGCAGCACAAAGAGAAAGATGTTCTTCTTCCCACTGGTGATAAGGGAACTCGTGCCTTACCAGGAAGAGCAAATACAAAGGTCCAAAGAGTGAAGAGAGATGTACACCCATCTTGGTATATACATGTCTAAGTTGATTCTGATATTCTGTATCTAGTCACTTTGGTAGATCCTCAATGGAAGGAACAAATGATGTTTAAGGTCATGTGGTACATAGAATATCTGACTCAAATTCTAAAATCCATATAAACTGTAGGGCACATATATACAGGTATGACTAGGGTTCCATATACATACACATATATTCTTAACATGTGTACACAATATTTTCAAGCTCTGACAGGTGAGGGCTCAA
Organism: Mus musculus; assembly: GCF_000001635.26. Lineage (NCBI taxonomy): Eukaryota > Metazoa > Chordata > Mammalia > Rodentia > Muridae > Mus > Mus musculus. The sequence goes on along the minus strand of NC_000080.6, from coordinate 49,324,298 downwards.
AATCATAGGAAGCCAGGAACAATGAACGCATTCACAATGAAGAACTGGCTTCTAAACACCATTCTTCAAGGATATAAGGATCCTTTCTAAGAGAGGGACGGAAACAATAAAAGGCAAGCCCAGAAAGAGAATCTTGTGTTACTAAGGGATTTTTAAACAGAGCCTAAAAATAAACAATATAATGAAAGCATGTCAGCGAGACTTGGAAGTGCCTCTTGAGTAGTTGGAGCAAAAATCAACAATGTAGGTTTGACTATAACTCAAAGTATAAAATAAATGTATATCAGTCCATACCAGTATAAATTACTGAATAAGTTAATGGAAGAATGAAGAAAGAAATGTTTTATTTGTGAAAGACTTTCAAATAGTCAAGAAAGAACACTCTATAAAGTGGCCTAAACCCTCTGCCTTTCATCCCTTAGTGTGACAGGACTTATTCACTACCTGGAAAATCAAGTACAAGAAGGGAAATCAAGAAGCCTGATGAATTGAGGGTGGAGAGATGATTCAGCAGATAAGAGCATTGGTTGTTTTGCCAGACGACCTGGGCTCAATTCCCAGCACCCACACAGTAGCTCACAACCATACCTACTCCAGTTCCATGTGTTCCAATACCCTCTTCTTACCTCTACAAGAGCTAGGCATGAATGTGGTACACAAACGTGCATGCATCCAGCCAAAGTACCCAGACACAATAAATAAATAAAGTTTTAAAAGAAATGTTTTCTGTTTAAAAAAAAAAAAAGAAAGAAACATAATAAATCCTACCTCAGCCATGTGTCCAAAGTCAGCATTATTGAAGATATCATACTGGTAGCAGACATAGATGGCATACTGGTAGCAAACATATCAAAAATAGATATTCTATCTCTCCACTGTATCCCAAACCCATATCCCCAATATTATCATGCAGAAAACACAGGACAAATCTCACTTGAGGGAAATGCTACAAAACTATCATCACTCCTCAAAACCTTCAAAAGTATTTAAAACTAGGGGAAGTGATCTACCGTAACGGACAACAGGCAACTAAGGAGATGTGGTAACTGGATGTAACACAGCATCCTAGATGTAATACTAGAATAGGAACATTAGTGATAAAATCGAGTGGGTTTCAAATAAAGACCGGAGTCTGGTCAATAGTAATGCACCTGTATCTGTCTCATGATGTTGCTAATAGCACCATTTGGGATTGAAGAATGGAGGGTTCAGCCGCAGTTATTGTTGGGATGGGCCTCTTTGAGCACAGTTCCTAAACAACTGTGCTAAGCACAGCCCATGAAGCCCATCCTGTGCTGGGGATACAAAGAACACTAATCAGAAAAGGAGTGGGCTGCTGTGGGGTTTTGTCTGGATAAAGTGTGAGTTTTTGTCTACCACACTGGATAAAGACTCTGGGTGAAATTGGACTTTAGCTGTGAAACTGGTAGAAAAGCATGAAGTAAGCTTTGATAGGAAATGCTGTTGGCACCTTTGCCACTTAAGGAAGGAAAGGGATGAAAGCAGATGTAACGCAATGCTTTCCTTTCCTTAACTAAACTGTTTGGCTCTGTCGACAGTTTCGATGTGAAATGCAAGTTCCCGCCCAAGCATCATCTCCAAACACTCAACTCTACTTAACAAATCTATCAAAAGAGGCTCTAAGAGACTGGGAGCCTGCCTATATGCATTTTCTTCATGGGGGGTGTATTTATGGTTTAGAAATGAGTTCTTTGAGACTGACTTGGTCATGTACTTGACTGTCAAGCACCTTGAAGGCACTTCTGATTTTGCTGCTCAGAAGTTCTCAAACTGGTGTACCCTCTATCTTTCCAGGTACCACCAGATCATCAGTTACTCGATGCAAACCAGGACCCAACTGCCCCAGTTCACACAGCAGCATCAGCAGGCAACTGTCCCCTCTGTCGGTCACGGAAGATTCTTCTGCTCCTATTCTTGAACTTCAGAGCCGAGGATCCTCTGGAGTTTGTGGTCGAAGAGTGGAGAGACAGAGCAGATCAGGTATGTGGGTGACCTTCTCTTCAGTAGCAATGCATAGCCATCTAAACCGCCAGGGAAAGCATTGCCTTGGGCACAGAAGGCAGAAGTCTTTTGGGGACTCTTATGAGTGAGTGCATGAATGACTCATCAAATGGGAAGAGGAAGGACTGCAGAGGGAGATGCAATCTATCAGGGATAGACTGTGTCATAGAAAACCAAACTCCAAAATCTGTCATGAAAAAACTTACGGCATAGTGATCTCTGACTCTGATATGATGATATTTGATGAAATTTACAAGGTAGCTCATTTTCTCATCGTCAAGTGCTAAACCCCAGCCTCTTTTAACTCAGCTCTGGGCTTCAGGGATGATATAAAATCAAAACTCATCAAAATCTGACTGTGCTTTTGCTCTTGTCAGGACGACCAGTCCCTGGCACCAATCCAGTCTCCCCAAGTTCCTGGGTGGTACTTAACTGATTAGCATTTTTCTGGTCATGTAAGGCCTTCAGCCTTTCCTCACATCCACCCAAAAACTCACCAGCTCTTGGGTTGCTAGATGGATCTCAGCTATATCCATGGCTTCCCAGCAAAGTATAACTTTCTAGATACAGCTGGATTCATCAGTTGCTGCTAAAGACTGTGAGTTTTTAGTCTTGGACACCTTTTTTCCTGTCTCACAGAATGCTCTAAAACCCAAAGTTCATATTCATTTTGATCTTCTCATCAAATGACCATTCATCTACCTTACCAGAAAGGAAAAAAACAAAACAAAACAAAAAACAAACAAACAAACAAAAAACAAACAAACAAAAACAAACACTTCCCTCCCCATATCTTGTTCACCAGTTGCCAACATTGCTGGATCTTGCCTGGCTAGTGTGTCCCCCTCCTGTCTGATGTCAGATACTCTAGTTGGGTTCCCTGCTCAGCTCCTCTGTACCTCCTCTGTCTGCATCCCAAGCCACCTTTTCTTGACCCTTTGCTTGACTGGCAACATGCCACAATCTCTTTCAAATTTCAAACAGCATTAAAAACAACAGCAGAACATACTATTCAAAATAACTGACTGGTTAAAGAAAACAAACAAAGCAGAATATTAAGAAACTGTTTTTAATGAGCAAAAAAAAAATGACAGTTTGTGAAACGTAATAGAGATAGTAAGAAGTAAAAAAGAGGCAGGAAAATGACTAAAAGGCCTCTTTTAGAGTCCTTTTGACTTATAAATAGATTATTTTATATGAATAAAGCCTAGACTGAATGTGTGCTCAGAACAGAGGCACCTAGAAGTATATTCACTTGCAGAGCCTTTCACCCAAGCCTCAGGTCTTTTTTTTTTTTTTTTTTTTACTATATGTGCTGCTGAAGCGAGCACGCCTCAGGTCTTTTTGTCTGTAAATGTGTTTCTTTTCCGGCCTTCTGGCACAACAGTCTCTGATTCCAGCATTTTTATTTATCTTCCTTCTTTTCCCTTTACCTCTCTGCATCAGTCACAGGACATTCGCAGAACTGTTATCAAGAGTGATAATATCTGCTCATAGTCAAGGGAAGTAGCTAAGTCCTGCTGCCTGCCTCACTTCAGTGTCTCTGCATTAAGGAGCTTTCTCCCGACCATGTTGTTTCTCTTCCTTATGCTACCTTGTCTCTATGAACTGGCTCTTATCGTCTTGAGTCAGGTGTGTTTCACCAGACTATAACTCAAGTTTTTCACCCCGAATCCCTGAGACCCAAGGAGAGAGCCAGATCTAAGAGTCTCCAAAGAGTTTATTGAATAAATAAATCAGAGAATGGCAGTTTTCACCTGCTCTTGCTCAAGACCCCAAGAATTCGGTACTACTTATAAGACAAAGGAGTTCCATAGTAAGTGCTGGGTTCACATTTATATTCCAAAGTGAAGGATTTACTTTCAAAGATCATTTTTTTGAAAGCATTAGCCCAGTAAAGGTTGTAGCCTCACGGGTATGAGAGAGAGTTGGGCTTTGCTTCATCAAGTAGTAGGAACGTGTTCAGGCAGGTTCTTGAAAGGCTGAGTGAGAAAAGTCCCACCTGTCACACTTCCACTCCAAGTATAGACCTTAAGCCTCAGCTAAGTTCCTAGAAACAGAAGAAAATCTTGCAGAGAATTCTATGTCCCTGCAAGAGGCTGCCATGTAGGATCTCAGGTGGGGGGCCGTCCTCCTTCTTAGTCCCTGCGAGGTACATGAATTCATTTCTAACTTATTTTTTTCTATCACAAGGAAGAGCAGTGATGGCTATCAACTCCAGACAGTTTTGACTATTTTAATGTGAAAATTGCAACTAGATTTTCTTAGGAAAAGTTAAAATTCAAACAAAGCCTACTGTGTTTCCTGAAACACATTGAACAATAATTTGTTACAAGTTGGGAAATGACTTTGTATAGTCACATTTGCTCTGTTCTTGGGACACACTGGTTTCAGTTTAAGAGTCATCTGGTACCATTTTAAAAAATGTCTGTAGAGTACAAAAACAAGTATTTACCTCTGTCGACTTTTCATGTTGGTGGATACAGGGCTAGTTTGGCTCAGTTGACTTTATCCCAAACCACCCCCCACCCCTGAACATAGGCTGAAAGAGTGGCTATTGGAGAGTTTCAGTCTTAATGACAGAGAGGAAGAGGAAGAGATCTGGTAGATCTCTGGATGTCCCTTAGAGCTTCTGCTAGGGGCAGCAAACCCCAATACATTCCCGTGGGCTAGTTGAGGCCCACCACAGGTCTTTAGAAGCTGAGGTGTAGAATATTCTTAAAGGCAAACCTTGCCTACAGTGTAACAGTCTCCACATGCACGGGCATCTTTACCTACTTGGTGGGGTCCACATCCACACCAGAAGCTGCAAAACAAAGTCCATAGACAGAATGAGTTGGGGGTGGGGTGCTAGAAGTGGCTCAACAGTTAAGAGCACCGGCTGCTCTTGCAGAAGACCTGGATTCGATTCCTAGAATCCTCATGGTGGCTTGCAACTCTCTGTGACTCCAGAGGGATTAGACACCCTCTTCTAACCTTCACCAGCACTGCACATGGTGTGTAGACTTCATACTTACAAAATCAAACACGTCAAACACCTCATACTTTTATTTCATAAAATAAAAATAAGCAAAATCTCAAAAATGTAAAATAAAAAGTATAAGCTGGGGGGGGTGGGAGGGGGATCATTGTTCTCTTCTGGTGCTAACTAAAAAAAAAAAAAAAAGACAAACTCTGGCATGTCAATCAGGCTTGTAGTTACACGCATCTTCTTAAAGAAGCTGACACATCTGACTGCTCCTCCACATCTGTATTCCTCTCCCGTTTTCAGGGGATGATGGGACACAGACTCGTCCTGAGAGCAGCAGCCAAGAAAACGGACTCAAGGCTCGATGCCTGTCCTGCACATCCATGGTTCTGAAGACCATCTGGGGACTCTTGATCATCTTGTCAGTGTCATCATCTTGGGTTGGAACCACACAAATTGTAAAAATCACTTACAAGAATTTTTATTGTCCCTTTTTCATGACATGGTTTTCAACAAACTGGAACATTATGTTTTTCCCAGTCTATTATTCCGGCCATCTAGCCACAGCTCAAGAAAAGCAGTCGCCAATAAAAAAATTCAGGTAGGTTCCATGTTCAATGATTTATAGATGTTTCAAAACAAGTTTTATGCAAATGTGCAAATTCTCAACTCTTTAGGATATAAATGGAGTTCACTGTGGAAATAAAGAAGTGAGAGCTCTATGGTTGGTGATGAATGGGAGGAAGCAGGATGAGCCCCCTTACTTTGTGTCCCTTACCTCAGGTCATCACCATCATCATGGTAAGAAACATTCAGGTGATGTCAGTATCTCCATCTTAACACAAAACAGAAACAAATTCCAAAAGGCTGAAGTTCTGGCCTGAGGTTAGCGGTACAGAATAGAACCCTGATTTATATTCAGATTCTTTTTTATTTGTCTCTGAAGGTCATGTGTTCAAACTGTCCTAAACTCTAGAGGGAAAAAAAAACCTATATTAATAAAATTAATTGCTGTTACACAAACATTTGCTTAATTTTTCCAGCATTCTGATGCCTTAACAGATGAAATTGTCTTGCTTATTGAGATGGGAAGCTGAGCACTGAGCAACCTGAAGAGATGCCAATTTCTGTTGGTGGGACACTTGGGCCTTTGTGTTATTTGGTAAATATGTGTAATGGTGGCTAGCCTACTTGTCTAATGGTTCTGGTATTTGTTTAGTACTAAGTCAGGTCTCTGGAAGTGCTCAGTAACCTGACAGGGCTAATGTCAGTCTCTGTATAGCACTCTTGGAAGGCAAAAGCAATGTTTTGGTCATATTTATTTTGTTTGGTTGCTTTTAGTTTTTTGGGTTTTTTTATTTTTTTGGTTTTTTGCTTATTTGTTTGTAGACTATAGCAGGTAAAGTGTTTACCTTGCAAACAGGAGAATCTGAGTTCTGTACCAGAACAAAAAAGAAAAGGGAAAAATATATATATAAGCTTGGTTGAGCATTTTGTTATCCAAGCACTGGGGAAATGGAGACAAGAGGAACCCTGGAACTCAGAGGCCAACAAGCCCAGCCTCCCTGGTGAGCTCTAGACCAGTGAAAGACCTTGTCCCAAAAAACAAGGTGGATGGTAACTGGGGAATGACAGCCAAAACTATCTTCTTGCCTCTCCATACATTCACACACACGCGCGCACACACACACACCCATGCACACTCACACAGTTTCTTTGTTAGAAAGGGAAAATCCAGAGCTGAAGAACAACCTTTGCGACTACAATGCTCATGCCTGTGTCCTCATGCCCGTGTCCTCAGGAGATCACAGTTCCTGATCTTCACCAGAGTGACAATGAATGTGTCACACAGGAGCTCAAATAAGCCTTCTTTATTCCCCTGTGCTCAACCAAACAGAAATGACTATTATGATTGGTACATTCTGAGATTAGATTTTAAAACACTTCCACTTCTTGTCACCTATCTGGAAGTGTGAGGGAATGGTTAAATCACACTGTGAGCTAGTTCTCTCTATGTGACCATCAATGTTTAATTTAAAGAAACAAAAAGACTGCTGGAGAAGTGGCCAGTGGTTAACAGTACTTGTTGCTCTTGAAGAGGACTTGGGTTTAGTTCCTAGAACTCGAATGGTAGCTTACAGGCATCCATAACTTCACTTCCAGAGGATCTGATGCCTTCTTTTGACCTCCTTGGGTACCAGGAACATACATGGTATGTATATACAATAAAATTTAAAAATCTAAATTTTTAATTAAAAAAATAAAATAAAACAATAAATATTACCTTTTATTTAAAAAAGAAAAGCCCCATAATTGTTTGTGTGCCAGATATCTTGCTGTCTGTGCTCTTCCGCAAAGCACCTGTGGTTTGAAACACATGTGATAAAAACAATTAAAGGATAAGAGGAGGGAGTGCATCGTGAGAGCACTGTGAAGCAGGCTGCGCTGCTCTGTCCAGGCTAAGACATTTACAGCAGGCTGAAAGGAGACTTGAGGAATGAGCTGCCTCTCCCCCACATCCCTCCTATCGGACTAACTCTGAGCTTTGCAGGCTCTGTACCTTGACAAGATGCCTCCACCTGTCAGCAGAGTTTGAGCAAAGCTGGTAGTTTCTGAAATCGAATCAAAGGACTTTTACTGTGAAGCAGAGAACACTATCTGTGAGAGGCCTGTTCTCTAGTGAGAACAATGAGAGCGAAACATGGTCAAAAAACTCTTGGATCTTTGATCTCTTTTCCCTGCAGACTCATTAACAGCATCTGCTAAAAAGGGGCTCTCAAGCTTTCAGGCCTGCACAGGGGGGCATGAGTGAGTGTGGAAGTCTGAAGGCAGAATTTTCCCATTGCAGACGATCTCTCATTTTTTTTTCCTCAACAGTATGGAAGAATTTCATGGGATTTTATTTTCTTATCACTAACATCAAAGGAATTTTCAATAAAGTATCAAATCTAGGTGATAAGATATGTCCCCTTAGAAATGGATTTTGATGAATCTGTTGTTCCAATTAAATACTGCCAGAACTCAAGTGCCTCAAGTACATTTGAAATTTACAGAGAAAGGAAATTATTTGCTGTAGCTTTAATAAAGATGCTTCATTACCAGGGCAAAAAAAAAAAAAATCTCTAGAAAGAATGAGAGTCAAATCCAGCAGTCTGTGATGAAATGTGCTTAAAGCACCATTTGGTATATAAAAAGTGCTCACTTGACATACAGACAGTGCTTAATAACTAAAAGCTGCTACTATACAGGGAGTGTAACTAATTTATTATTTCCCCAGCCCCTGGCTTCATTCCAAACTTTGCCTCTTATCCAGATATTCTGTTCCCATCACCCCAAAGAGAGGCACACTGTTCATTGCTCCTTAGGAAATACCCGTTCTTTGAGTGTTCACATTTCTCAAGACCTAAGGCTTACATTGCATAGATTTTCACATGGGTCACTAAGAATGTGGAAAGGGAAGGAATAAGAGGAAGACTTCTGTCGTCTGCAACAACAGTTTCATATGGGGAGGTAGACAGCAATGAGAGGAATGAGTGGACAGAGAAGTAAGGAAAGACTGAGTACCTGCGTGACGTGACCAGCTAGATCAGAACAACCTGTGCTAGTGATCAGCTTTGTGGGCCACTTTGCCCTTGGATAGTTGTCTCTCTCCATCCCTAGAGAACTATGCTCCTTCCCCGCCCCACTGGCTTGACTTGAGATTCTCATCTGGTGACTATGGTCTCCAGGTAAGAACCATCACAGAGCCAGGAATAAGAAGAGAGAAAGCCATTTAATAAATGTTTTTCTACGTGTGCTTTGGTAAATGTGTATTCACAAAGGCATCTACTGGTGGTGGATAAAATAATAAACCAAGGACTCTCAACTCCTTCTTGCTTTCTGGCCAGGCAGATGCCCCACCCTACCAGGAGCAAACCTTGCATCTGAGGCAGTGTGGAAGCATTGCCATTCACCCTCTTCACAAAGCTGCCACTTACTGTCACCAGCAGCTGCAGGGCTGCAAAGGGGCCATTAGTTTTTCTGTGTGATACGTGAGACTTCTGTGTGCTTTACTGAAGGCTTTGGCCTTTATTGATTCCCTACAGTGAAGTTGTGTCTCTGTCAAGTAAAAACTTCCCTTTGGGAAATTTCATCTTCCTTTTAGTAAAACTCCCAATTTAAAGATCTATTTCACATGAAAGACAACCCACAAGACAGAATTCCCTGCATGACAAAGGTTCAGAGTGTGTGTGTGTGTGCTTGCACGCATGCATGTGTATATGTGTATATGTGTATAACACAGTTTTGACCTTTCTGAAACCCCAGCATCCTTAACTACTCAAATGCAAGCAGGGTTTACCCAGTGACTCGTTATTTCCGGCTCAGCTCCCTGTTCTTAGAGCCCTTCTCACTCTTTCATTCCAGCATCCCCAAACAGGAGGCTACTTCATTTGTAGAAATCCCTTAACATAAACTTAGCTTATGTTAAGTGCTTTCAGGACAGTGATCTCTCTTCAGTAAAAGCTGAACTACTGTTTGTACTGTCTAAGCCATAAAAATGCATTCTCCTGTAAATATGCCCAAATATTAGCAAAGTGTTGCTTTGAACAAGATATTTATACTACTTTTAAAAATATCATGCTGGCAAATGATGACTGTCCAGTAAATATTATGTGTTCATATTTGTGATTGCAATTACAGTATACTTCCAAAGGGAGTCATTTCAGACCACAGAAGCTAGGCACTGTCACCACCCCACTGCTGCTCCTGTCTGAATATGACTTATTAAAGTGGCCCCAAAAGATGAGTAGCCAATTTAATCATAAATCAAACAAATCAAAGGTTTCACTGAAGGAAGTGACTACTTTCATGTACTGAATTCAAACTGGACGCTGCTTGTGAGCATTTAGGTACACCCTGAGCCTCACACTTAACTTTTTAGGGTTGTCACAGAAACTTTCTTTGTTCTGCCTTAAGAAAACTAAACTTTGTCACTGAAGAGAGATCTTACAAAGAAGCAGTATCCCAGAAATAATTAAATCGCAAAGCGTGGGAGGCTTGATGGACACACAAAAGCTCCCTGTCCACAGGCTTCTGGGAGCCACCCACGCAGCCCAGTTACACTACAGCAGCCACCTTGGTCCCGTCCCCTTTGCACGTGGGAAGCTTCAAGCTTTGTCAGTAGCTAGTGACTTTGGTCGACTGCCCATGTTGGAGTTTCTCCAGGCTTCTCCCAGGACCTTCAAAGGCTGCAGAGTGGCTGGTCAACTCAGAAGGATATGATGAGCAAAGTGTCCTGTTCTTGGTGGAGCAGCTGGGGGCTCTTTCCAAGGACCGCCTGAGGTACTTCCTAAAGGTGACAGGTGACAAACCAGGGTTCAGCAGATTCCAGAGTTGCCTGATGGACCCCACCCAGTGTTTGTGCCCTTGCCTAACAATGGTCATGGCAAGTCAGCCAGTTGGGACGGGTCTGCAATAGTGCCTGTGTATCAACCTCTCTTTCTTTCCTAGGGAATGCAGTCGGATTTTTGGTGAAGATGGCCTGACACTGAAGCTCTTTCTTAAAAGAACTGCTCCTTTTTCTATTCTGTGGACTTTGACAAATTACCTGTATTTGCTGGCTTTAAAGAAGCTGACGGCCACTGATGTCTCTGCTCTGTTCTGTTGCAACAAAGCCTTTGTCTTCTTGCTGTCCTGGATTGTGCTGAAGGACAGGTTCATGGGCGTGCGGGTAATGGCACACTTAATTCCATGCGCGGTGCCTCCCTGCTTCCTAAATCTTATCACCGCACTGCTGTTTCCTGGAGTTTCTCTAAAACTTGCCCCACTGGTTCTGAGTACAAATTGCAATTGGAAGATGTGTTAGGAAAGCCCGGCAGTGACAGCATCGTGAGAGGAGAAAGGGCTGTTTCTGCTGGGGAGTCAGTTGATTACAGCAGTAGGCCCTGAACCAGACTGAGAAATTGAGATCCTAATTTAGAATTAACTTGTAGAATTATTATCGAGTCCATTCCTTGTCCTCAGCAAAGAAGGGTCTGAGAGAATAAGCCACAGCAAAGATTGTGATTTGCTTGTGTCAATCAACATATTTTGGAACAACCCCCAGCCTGCCCTTACCCAGATGGATTTAATTAATATTGGTGTAAGTAGATAAAGATTGCCAAACAGTAATTAAAGTCACTGGTAATGGCAGAATGCTATTAAAAGTGGCCATATATCTAGTGTGACTAATCTAGGAATGGAAAGAAAAGCAACAACTTGTACTTTGGGGTGCAAATCCTTAACTGAACTATGTTAAACATGTGCCTAACACCTCAGTTTTGAGTTTATTTCTTTTAGTACGAGCACGGATTTTTAAATAAATATATGTGATTTTTTAAAATATAATTATATCTGATACATAGAATTTTTGTGTGGTTATTCCATGTTAGAAACAGATTTCTCAGGATCTGTGTGGATTTCAGGAGCTAGACCCCATTCATATCTGGAACCACCACCACCCCCACCCTGTCCACATCAAGGCAATAACGCTTTACAAGGAAAACCACATGAGGGTGTTGCTTGTGCAGTACCGAGATCATGCACTGCATGCTCCTCCGGAAGAGCTAAGATGGGGTTTGAAATGTATTTTTCTACCCAAATCTTGTTCTTGTTGACAGTATGTCTAGGTCCTTGCCTCTCTCCTAATGCTAAAAGTGACATCTACGAGAAGAGAACATGCCTGACAACCATTGGCTGAAAGGCTTTCTTTTTCAAAGAAAATTAAGAGCTGGGTGCACTGATGCAGCCTGAAGGAGCAGTCCCTCCAAAGGCTGAAGCAGGAGGAATACTTGAGACCAGGAGTTCAAGCCCAGTCTTGGTGATAGAAAGATTCTATCCCTTTAGAGAAGAAAGTAAGCATGCAATTGCAAAAACTCTGATTGAGTTTGAGAGACACTGCTCAGAAATTCAGAGTGGAAGCTTGACACGAACAGTGAAAAAACAGATTTAATAAGAAATAAAATAAGAAACTTCCTTCTTTCATTTTTTCTTCGTTTCTTTTTATAATGTACATAGACCATTGTATAGCCTTATATTTGACACCCACAAAGAAGAAAAAGATACTTCAAATTGAGGTAATATCAATAAGCATAAGCATATCTGGATCACAAATGGATAATATTTCTATAATAATAGATTAACCATTGTGGATCATTTGTTAATACTTGGTTTCTTTGGACTATTGATTAAAGTACACCTAAAAGGAAAAAATATTATTCATTATTTTTCTATTATAAAGTCATGTCATCCAACTTATTGGTATTCCATGAGATGTTAAACATCTCTTTTAGGAGTAGTTGTTTACAGGTAATTTCTATTTATCCTGTGGAAATTTGTAAACTTGATACTTCCAAAAATATTAGAAAGCCACAATCTACCTCTTGCAGCCTTGAATGTGGTTGTTTTCCTACCTCTGAGATCCCATGCACTTAACTAGATTTCTTAAAATCACACAAACACCACTGCAGTTGCTCCCCTAGAAAGTGCTGTCTAGTATGTAGGAAAGCCTGAGCTCTGTCACCAGCACCACAGACGCAAAGAACACAGAGAGGAATGCCCTTCTAACTGAGAGAGTCCCTCCCTGTCACTGGTGCCTGTTTATTTCAATGAGAATTAACTACTAATGTTGAAGCCTTTCTTTGACATCTTGATCCCCTCTTACATTTTGTACCATTATTTCAATTTTTTCATTTTCAAATTAGTGAAATGGAGAGATTTTAGAAAATTGGTGGTTGACAGACACTTGAACAGATTCCAAGTCTTCTTAGCAAATAGATAGACAGAATGAATTTAGGTTTCTCCAACATATGCCCCTGTGACAGCCAAATACTCCCTGCATAATGTTATTCCCAAACAGCTTGTGTCATATAGTGCAGCTCTTTTGGTGACTTTCCAAGAGTCCCTGGCTGGAGAATATCAGCTGCACTGACTCTTTTGTTTCTTAATCTGTATTTTGAATTAAAACGGGCCCACAATGGCTCTGACATGGGACACTAGAATTGAGCTGCCACTGGAGTGTGCTAATCCTGAACATTCAGAGAAGGCTCAAGACGACCTTTAGTTTACATCTGCTTTTGGTAGCTGCTCGTCCAGACACAGTGCAGACTCGCTTCCCAGGGCCAGCCACATCAGATAACCAGTAGGTTCATCCTCATTAGGCCCCGCTTGGCAGAACAAAGCCTTATGAATGGAGCCAAGAAAGGAGAAAGCAAAGTTCTGATCACTGTCAGATTTGATTCTCACAAGGCCTGCATCCTTAATCGTTAACTCAGTGTGCACTGTGTCCATCCATGCAGTTGTCAATCCTTCTTTCTGGGATCCCCCCTCCCTCTTTCCTATTCAGGTCTTCTTGTGATCTCACTTTTAAGTGGATTTTATACAGATAAAAAACAGTCATGGAGGGATTTGAAATTCAGGGGTGCAGAACCCTTAAGTCCTTAAGTGTCCTATGGACTTCTTGCCTCTTCTTGATAGCTATAGATCCCTAGACTTCTTTTATTTCTCATCTTTCATCTCTTGTTCTATTTATAGTTCAGAATAAAAGAGATAGTTCTTTACATAATTTTAAACTTAACTCAGAGTTGTTTAAGGATTCTGTGGTTCCTTGAAAATAGACCCGAATCTGCCCAAACGCTGAAGTCATGCAGCTCTCGGAAGTCATGCAGCTCTCGACGGCAGAGTTGAGACCATGGCATATAACCTTGAGCTTGAGGGCAGCCACTGTCAACAATGTAGTTTAATACCTTTGTTCTAGGATTAGGAACCAGGGATTCACTGTGAACCAGTGAGGTTCTCCCACACTCATAAAACTGCAAAACGGCAGAATTGCCCGCAAAGAACTGTGTTAAGGCTGCAGTTTCTTTTTTAGACCAGTAAAGGTCGTATAAGGAAGTTTATAGCAAAAGAGTGGACTAAAGGTTCCTTCTGATGACTTGGACCCTAATGTGGATGATATTGCTAGGCAGAAAATAATTCTGGGCACTGTTTGTGAATGGGAAACACAGAGTATCGGATAATACAAGGAGAATCATATCCTTGTGCCTTTTGAAGGCCTGCACAGAAAAAGGAAAATGTATAGATACACCAAAACACCAACAGCCAAAATTGAGTTGCTTCTCTAGACCTCAGTGAGTTTTTTGAAAGGTAAAAGAAGCTTGATTCTCCTGCAGATGGGTTCAGTGTGTCAAGCATCTTAGCTTTAGAAACAGGCTCACATATAGTCTAATAGCCCTCTACAAATGTCCCCTGAGAGTGAATGCTAAGTGCTCTCTGAAGGACAGAAAGAGGTAGCTAGCTGCCTCAGAAGATATGTCCCTTGGCTGGCATGCTGGGAAAATGTGGTGACTGAATCCATTTCCTGGGGCACTCAAGTGAAGGAGCTGCACCAGGCATAAGAGAATAGAGAGCTTTGGGACGTTCCAGATGACAGCACTGTCAGTTTTGTGGTCACAGTGTTACCTAACAGTCCCACCCAAACCACATTCCAAGGATGATGATGGCTTTGCTTGTCTTACTTAGGTACTTGTAGTTGGTTAGGAAACTGAACCTCGAGTCATCTGTCAGAAGAAGCTTTCAGAAGCCAACTGGTAGCCCCACCAGATGCTGCTTTTTTTTTCCCCACCCAAGGAGGTTCTCATGGGAGGTAGAGTGTCCCAGTTTTCCTTCGTGGTCACAATATTCATGAGCTTGTAGGAGAGCTTGATTAAGATGCAGGCTTCCTGAGGGTGCATGACCAATGGGCTAAGTAGTGTCCTTCTCTGTTTCCATTGAATGAGTGGCCAAGCCTTTGAAGACTGATTCTAAAAATGTGTGTGGCTTAGATCTGTGCTCAGGGTGTTTGTTATATGAATGGTTTACTCTTTGAAGTTTAAAGCAGCGGTGCCATGCTAAATACAGCCATTCTAGGGCCATCTAAAGAAATGTTCCAAATAGACTTTCTACCCAAGGCATTCCTACATGTTCAAGATAAGTTGAGATCCATTTCTCAACTTCCAGATGTATCCATCAGAAACAGAATTTCTTAGAATGTACAGTAGAGACTTTGTCTGTTCAGATTATTATAAATTTTAAATTAAGACATTTATCTCCTTGAAAGGAACATATTATATGTCCTATAAATCACTGCCTTTCTTGTGGGTAAGAGTTTTCTAATACCTCCTAATACTCAGATTTTTATGCTCGCAGACCTTAACTAAGTGTTATCTGGCCCCCTAATGGGAAAGCCACTTCTTCCCATGCAAGCAATTGAAACAGATGCTGGTGTAATTGTCAAGTCAATTCGAAGAGTTCAGGTGAATATTTTCACAAGCTCTTGAAGAGGCTTGCTATGACTATAATTTCCAATTGCTTTAAAATTATGTCATTTTTAGCCATATCT
This sequence comes from Mus musculus, assembly GCF_000001635.26. Lineage (NCBI taxonomy): Eukaryota > Metazoa > Chordata > Mammalia > Rodentia > Muridae > Mus > Mus musculus. Next base: position 49,308,912 of record NC_000080.6, on the reverse strand, counting down.
GAGTCTTGCCTTGAGAAAACATACAATAGCAATCTCTTCACACCTTTTTTTTTTTTTAACTTCTGGGTAATGCAGACAGGGAGGAGCCACCATGTCTGCTTGCCCTGAAAATATTGCACCATCTGTCCATCAGTTTCTGGACAAGGGTTGTTTTGGATTTGGGCTTTGTATTGTTTTTGCTTGTTGGCAGTACATTTTTTTTTCTAGCTTCCTTCATCCAGAATTATATATAACACTCAATGGCCTAAATACCAAAGTTACCTTCTAAACACAGCTAATCCTGCTCAAGTTCCTTAGGATTAACACGATTTTATTAACCCTGTTTGAAGTATTTATATAATTACTTGATCAAAAAATAGAACTGGTAGTTGGCCAGCAACTTTTTTTTTTTAATCTTCCAAGATTAGTGTTCTGAGGGAACTCTTTCTGCCTATGAACCCATTAGGTAGCAAAGATGATTTAAACACAAAATCAAATCAGAATGCAGTTGACCAATACACCTTTTTATTTCTCAGAAATGAGGCTGCCCAAAATGGGTAGAGTGCCTTGCTGAATGATAAATCCTCAGTCAAAGCAAATCATTGCCTTGCAGAATTCTCAGATACAGATGGCTCCCTCCTGGGTTTATTTACATTATTACTATTATTTCTTACATGTAAAACTGCCCAGCACCTTCCACTGTATGCCTTAAATCTTACACACACACACACACACACACACACACACACATGGGCAGGTGACACCTGGCAGTGCAAAAATAGTCAACATTTGCTCATCTCCCCAGTAACTTGTTATGAAGGTGATCTACTTCTGCTGACACATAGGGTCTGTTCCCAAGGATTCCTGCTGAGTTTTGTTCTTAAATGTAGATCCATTCTGGGGCCACCATGTGCTTGTCACTGATGGTCATAAACAAAAGCATCGTTGGGTTACACGCCATCAGGAGCACACTCTAATCTGCCCTCAGGTCTTGGCTCACACCTTGTTATCATAAGTCATGCACTAATAGCACTCAAAATGGCCTGGAATGTCCCCGATGTTTAAAAGCTAGATTCAGAGGCACTGGTTTTGAAATGCTCAGAACTGAGTCTTCCTACAATTAATCTCTTACGGGATCTCATCTTGAATTTAAAGTCAGTGAGGAAAAGCCATCCTTCCTATTGAGAGGTTCTTGTTTTACTGTTGGCAGTAATTTTGAAGTGCTTTCCAATGGCACGAGGGCAGGAGAATTGATGAAGCAGGTGCAAGACAGCAGGTCATGTAGAATGAGCTCTTGAACATAACAGTATTGTACCTCATTACAACCAATCGTTACAGCCTTGGTCAAATTATTACTATTTCTATTTGTAAAGATAAAGAATGCTCTAGCAAGGTAATAAAATAAAACATAATTAAATGGAATTCCTTTTCTGTGGTTTATCTTTTTTGAAATGAATGAATTTGCATGTAGAGACAGGTAGTTAGAGGAATCACAGGACATCCCAAACAATCCGGACCTAGCTTGCTCCTCTCTATGTTGCTGGGAGGTCTTGCTGCCCTTCATCAAGGGTTTTCCTCTCAGCTCTATCAAAATTACATCTCCCTCATCAAGTCTTAGTATGGTGTGCATGTCTATAGACACACATAGCCCCAACGAACTGGTTAAAATGTGTGCAGAATTGTCTGAAGAACTCAATATACATGAAAATACTTAGATATGGCTTCCTGGAAAATCCATTTCACCAACAAGGATATTAATGTCAAGGAAGATGAATAAAACAAATTCTAAGTTGCTTGTCATTAATCAGCACAGCTTTTTTCTTTGTTTTTTTTTATATATTTTTATTAGGTATTTTCCTCATTTACATTTCCAATGCTATCCAAAAAGTCCCCCATACCCTCCCCCCCCCACTCCCCTACCCACCGTGTCTGTGGCATGAGCAGACTGGTCTCTTTTTGATACTTTTGACCCTTCTTTATTTTATGTTTTACTATTTTTCCCTTCTCCCTCCCACCAAAGTTTCCCCTCCCTCCTCTCCTCCCAGCCCCTCCACACATCCCTTCTTCCTTCCTCCTCCTCCTCCTCTTCTTCCTCCTCTTCCTCCTCCCCCTCTTCCTTCTCTATTTCCCTTCAGAAAAGAACAGGCCTCCCAGGGCTATCAAGCAAACACAGCATATAAAGTTACAATAAGACTAGGCCCAGACCCTCATATTAACGTTGCACGAGGCAACCCAGTAGGAGGGAAAGGGTCCCAAAACTCAGCAAAAGACTCAGAGATAGCCCCTGCTCCCACAATAACACCAAGCTACACTTCCACACCATATATGCAGAGGACCTAAGTCAGACCCATACAGGCTCCCTGGTTGTCACTTAGGCTCTATGAGCCCCTATGGCAACTGGCTAGTTGGCTCTGTGGGCCATGGAGGAGCCAGAGGGATAAAGGACATCACAAGGATACTGACCCTTCTTAAATATTAACACTGATGAAGGAGGAGGTAATTAGCCTCAAAGAAGGATTTAGCAGCTTTCATGGGGCTTACATGGGTTGATCTGGGATAAGAAATCATAACTTTTTCTTGTTTCCTTCCATTCCATTTGACAGATTGTCGCAGCAATAATGGCAATTACGGGCATTGTCATGATGGCGTATGCGGATAATTTCCACGCTGATTCCATCATCGGTGTGGCATTTGCCGTAGGCTCAGCCTCCACATCTGCACTGTATAAGGTAGGTCTGTATCTTCCTCTATAGTCAGCTGTCACTCATAGTTTAGGATTAAGCAACAAAATAAAGAAGAGCAATGAAAATCTTAGAAAAATGCAGGCGTGTTAAATAATAATGTGTCTTTTAAAAAAAAATACTTGTGTGCTGGGCATCTAACAGAAAATTTCACCCTGTTGACATGTCCTTACATGCCATGGATCCTTGTACTTTCTGGAAGAGAGAACTGAAGCTTTGAAAGATTTTATAACTCTCCAAGGCCTTAGTAAGGTAGCCATGGTTACAGCCTTGGCCTGGAGCCAAGGCAACCCCCAGTTATCAGACATTTACAGCAAAAATGTAAGGAAAGTGACTCCTCCCCTCTTCATTTTTTTTATTTGAGTATATGGTAATTATTTTGACTCCATAGAGGTATTAAAAATAATAACCTATCATTTGAGAGTGTGAGTTTTGCAACATAGGGGGCCCACACTACACAGAACCCAAGCCATTACCAAAATGAAAACACTCTCTATACCACTGTATGTACTTGGTGTAATTTCTCCCCTGGATTCCCTGTCATTCAAGAAAATGTCACTGGGGTCACCACACATAACTTCAGAAGCAAGGTCTTCGACAGCAAATCTAAAAGGTTATTTTCCCAAAGTTCAACTTCTTTAAAAGCTAACTTTCTGATGTATCTAAAGGGCAATTCCAATTTCACCTCTCCTAGAGTTTCTATAAAATGAAAAGCAAGGATGGAACAAATTCTAAAAGATAGAAATGGGCTTTTGCATCCCTCTTGGAGGCTTGCCTACCCACCACCACTGTGGCCCAGGCACACAAAGTCTGATTCCACATTTATAAATTGAGGGAGTGGTCCCACCGATTCTGTGTGACAAGCTTGACAAGTGTTCATTCATTTACCATGAGTGCCTAGCCCACCCCATGGAAACACTACTAAAATGGTTGATGGGACCAAAGACCAGCAAGATTAAGTCTTCTAAGAGAAAAGCCACACACATATATGACGTTAAAAGCCAAAGCAGTACTAAAATTACTGTGAAAGCAGGATGGCTGGTATAGAGAGAATTTTCCTTACCAGACTACAAAATGCATTCATTCTAGGAGTGATGATGGTCATGAACATACATAAAAGTTCTTTCTTTTCTGAAGCCTAATTCCAGGCAGTGACAATCTGCTGCTGCATTTGACAATACTTGTTAGTGGGTTAGCAAGAGGAAAGGGGGTTAAGAAGCCAAGAATACAGACCAGGTTTGGCTCCCCCCTTCTGCCCATTCTGTGAGTTCATGGCATCCCTTCACATCTACCTATCTTCTGCCTCTACACATGAACTTATAACCCAGAAAAATAAATTCATTTTAATCCAGAGAGTAACACAGTTCTTGTAAAGGCATCTTAAACTTGGGGAGAAGAGTGCCGACAAATCTAAGGCCTCAGTATTTGCCTTAGCAATCTAATAACACTTAGTTCTCAGCATCTGTCATAATAAAGATGCAAAGAATCCCATGGTTGCAAGGGAGAATTAATTGATGGCATATCAGCACTCGATTTGTGTGGGCTCATATAACCTTCATTCGTCCTTCACCCTGTGCCCACCTTGATGATTTTGTTGTCATAGTGTTGAGTAACCCCAGAGACTTATAACACCACAAGAAATAAATTTCATGGCAGTCCCTATACCTTGTGAACAATGTAGGGCATTTTAATTCTTTGTCACCCTATCCCATTTAGTAATACAGAGGTAGTAGGGCAGATGACATGGAGCCTAAACTCTAGGCCGGTAAGTTCAGTAGAATTCACTTTTGTCCTGCAGCAAAGATTCTCAAGAGTTTCTCTCCTTTCCAGGTTCTGTTTAAGATGTTTCTGGGCAGTGCCAACTTCGGTGAAGCTGCACACTTTGTCTCCACCTTGGGGTTCTTCAATTTGATCTTTATCTCCTTCACTCCCATCATCCTGTATTTCACCAAAGTGGAGCACTGGTCCTCCTTCGCAGCGCTGCCCTGGGGCTGCCTCTGTGGGATGGCGGGACTATGGCTAGGTAAGTGCCTGCCACTCTCCATGTCACTTGATCTTCCACTTGAACAGATGGTTATAGTGCGATGACTTCACTTGCTGCTCTTGTGCTCCACAGATCCAGACTACATTGGTTATGGTCACTGAATGTGTGGACGATTCTTGGTAGGCTCTTGCGTGATTATCTCAGAGCTATCCATCACAGAGTGGCTGCTGTGAATTAAAGTATCCAGTTAGAAACTCAGGTCACTCTGTCAAAACACTGGCCTTTAGGTAGCCTCATCTAGTCTTCATAATGTGGTGTGTGACTTATTACTCTTCCTATGCGCATAGTATGACAGGCAGAAGTAATAATGGCCGATGCATTCAAATGCTCAAAGTAGCTAGAGCACTGAGATCAGCTGAGATGGACATGAAGCAAAGAAGTGAAGAGGAGCCAAGGGGACAGGAGGGAAGGGAACAAAATTCAAGAGAGATGAAGATCATGAAGAAGTTGAAGCACCACATTGAGAGGGCTCGGTTTAAAATCTACTTTATCTTAGAGCTGGACATGACAGGCTCATACCTGCATACGGAACAGCCCACTCTACTGAGCATGGAGAATCCACCAGGAATCCCCTTTCAGGAGAGAAAGAACGTAGCATGTGCTGAGCTTGGTGGCCCTGGCTAAGCAGAATGTGCCCATTTGAAAGCCAAATAAAGGTCACCCAGAGTCTTTCCTTAGGTGTCCTAAAACTCTGGAGCTGAACTCCCAGCTCCCACTTTCCAGATGTTCATCTACCTGTACTTGATGTAAGAGGACCCTGTTCCTCCTCCCAAGCTATTGAAAACGGCAAACCCCAATTCCCAGAGCTTATTCTGAATAAAGCCAGCTTCATTCTGCTTCTTGCATATACTGCCCAGTGTCAATCACTCTTTTGTTCCACATTTACCCAATGTACTAGCCCTGCAGGGCCAGCATTGCCCTTCTCCTGACCTTCTAAGCCAACGTGACTCTGGAAACAGTAGCAATACTGCAGTTCCAAGGGAAAAAAAAAAGTCCTGATTCCAGCAAGATCATCGATTGGCTCATCTTTTTCCACTTCAGTCTAGATCCCTCAGGGAAGGTCCTTAAACTGAAAACATTCAAGAAAAAGATCAAGCATTAAATGTTGGTCCCTGGAGTTCTGCTTCCCAAGGCCAAAACTGTATGGTTATCATCTCTCATTACCTCTAAGTTGAGTGAAAATCAATAGTATATTTGGAAGTTGGTAGTGTTGCCATAAGATCAAAGTATACTAATTAAAACTGCTCTGATCATTTCCTGGCCAGAAATAGTCTAGCTGGAGCCAATCATAACCAAAATGTCACTTCCCTTTGGCCACTTCCATGTGCATGGAATTCATGCCCCCCTGAAAAGTAGCCCTCCACCAATAAGAGTCACTGACACAGCTAATGTAAGCCATCTCAGGCTGGGCTGCCCATGGCAGTCAGACCCAAGATTCTCCAAGCAGTGTGTTTCCACACTCCACCAGGCATGGTTCCAGCTGCCACTGCAGCTGCCCCGTTAGGCCCACCAGTGCACATCAGAGCCCATTGTGCCCAAACAGAGCTGTGACAAATTGAAGAGACAGCCTCTTCCCTGAGCGATGTTCTCCAGGATTTGGGGATCATTACTGCTTCACTGCTAGTGTTTTTATTCCCAACCCTCTCTTCTCCATGGGAATGACATGTGAGTTAGCTGGAACTAGTCTAAGAGGCAGAGCTGATAGACAAAGACCAGTGTGTGCTCAGAACTCCACATCTCCTGCAGCTATGGCTATGACCTGCCCTCCAGGGAGTTCTCTTAGTCTGAATACAGGCCAGTCTGAAACATTTATCTGACATATCTGAATTGCATTTAAACTCAGGCTGGAGCCCATGCTATAGAGAACACATTGAATTAGAAATTATTTTCCTTGGGTTATCAAAGACTATTCCACCTAAAGGACTAAGGAAAATAGACAACACATTTCATGGAAACCATCTGAGCTCTTGTTGAGTAAGGAAGACTCAGTTTTAAAACATCACTCTGTTCTCTCAGTCTGCCAAAATGCAGTCCAATCAATAAAATGACAAATGGGAGATTCAGCAGAGCTTTGATTTATTCAGTAAATTGCTAACTTGTTGGAATTTTACCTATTCGACTCTATGAGATTAAGGAAAGATTCAAGGTGCTGGAATATTCATTCACATTTAGCCTTACAAGCTGAGGAAGGCCCCTGTCTTAACTGTGGGTGCTATGTGCTTGTGAGTCTTGGAGGGTCAAGCCCATTGCCTCCAATCTCCAGGAACAAATGACTCTGAATAACTAAGTTGGTGAGCTTAATTATAGGTGACAACAGAAAAACATACACCCTCCTCATTGGAATAGTTCTAGAACATTCTTTGAGTCTAGAATCTTCAAAAATATGGGCAACATGCTTCAGCCATGTTCATAGAGACCATCTCAGATTAAACAGACTTTTGTATGTATGAACACTCATCTCTACGACCTCTGAAAAGTTTAATTTAACTCTATTAAACTGATAGTCTATTTTGAACGGGTTAGATGTTTATTTTAAATAATGGTCTTTTAACGAAAGAAATCCAAACGTATCAATTAAAGAGCACCAGCTTACTCTACCAGTGTAGTCTGTGGGCCTGACCTCTGTTGACCTCTGCACAATGGGGGTGGAAAAAGAGTCGCCAGACTCCAGAGAATCACTGAGCCCAGCTTTACTTGCCCACGTGACCTTGAAAGAAAAGGGTGGGGATGGGGGAGGGACACACAGGATCTGCTGTCCTTGGACAGACCTTATCTTAGACATTAGCACCAGAGCCTGTGCCCAGGATGTGACTCAAATAGCAAAGTAAGCAAGAAAGGAGCCTCAAAGCTCGATCCGTCCCCAGTTTTCAGCCTCTGGCTAGCCCCAGACTGCCCTTCCAGCGCTAACATGTGGTGTGGAAGAATGATGACTTTGCCTCTCCCATACTCCTCTGTCAGCCGGCTGGCAAAAGCCCAGGCAGAGTGGCACAGGAGGACCAAAGAACTGAACTGACTAGAGCAAGCCATCCATCACTAAAATGAGATTAATTGAACAAAGGTGCAGGCCCTTGAGAAAGCATGTTTAGCAAAGGTGCTGGTTCTTATGGATTGAGAGACCAGTGAGCCAATCCCTTCATCCTGTCTGCCCTCCTCTTTTTCCAGCATTCAACATCCTGGTCAATGTTGGAGTGGTACTGACATACCCAATCCTCATCTCCATTGGGACAGTGCTCAGCGTCCCTGGAAACGCAGGTACTGGTACAACATGGTCTGTGTGTTTGCTTTATGCTCTGACTTGTTTCTTCTAACAATCGAGAATTACATCCCTTTCTTTAGAAGATGTTTTTAAATATCACAAGGTTGCAAACAACAGAGTTTGCCTCCCCGGATTTAAAATCTGCAGCTACAAAGGCACTGTTTAGTTTTTTGAGGTTTTTTTGTTTGTTTGTTTTTTGCTTTTTTGTTTTGTTTCGTTTTTTGGACGTGCTTTTAGAATTAAATACCAAATGTATCATTTGGGTTTCATGTGACTTCCCTGACAACCTAATTTTGTGGTATTTTTAGAGGAAGTCCTATGGAAACAAAAGGCATCTGAGCGCACAACTGCGAAGTCGTCAGTAATGAAAGTGCAAGCATCATACCGGGTACTGGCTCCCCGCCAGATGATCCCTGGGGAGCTGTGGGTGCTTCTGGGGGAGAGGGGACCGAGCAGGTGACCCTCCAGGAAAAGCAATTTGTCTTGCTTCAAGGATAAGAGGAAAAGCTATTAATATTTTTCTAAGAAGTTTCTAGTGAAACTAGTCATAGAAATTAGTCCTCTGGGTGACAGACGGTTCAGCCATTTCAACTTTAAGATTCTGTGATCCCAGCTGTCAAGAAATCATTTCTTCTGGGTTTTTTTTTTTCCTTCAAAACAATTAGCCAGTGTTTATTGAGCACTTACTGTGTGGTCAGCAGGACTGTGTACAAGAAAAGAAATTAATTACTGTTTCCTTAAGACAGTTACAGATAAGATTAGTAAAGACGGTAGGCATACACAAAACAGCTAGGACCTCTGCAAAGAAGTTTATTATTAGGTGTAAAATTGTGTGAGATAAAGTCCAACAGCTGGCTATACGATGTTCAGAGGAAAACAAAATCAGAGAGAAATGAGGTTGTCAAGGAAGTTCACTTACTCATCCACGGATTCATCTGTTCAACAAATAACTTCTGATGGCTTAGCATATATCAGCAACCGGGCTGACACTGGTGTCAGATCTTGAATGAGACATAGTTTCTTTCCACCATCAAGACCATGGAAACCGCACAGCGTGGGAAACCAGAGGAACTGAATCATTCTAACACAGGAAAAACAATCGATTTCAGATGTGCGCACCGAATGCGCTGAGGGCTTGGAGGTGTGGCGCTCTTTATAAAAGGCTTCTTACCGTAGCCCTGTGTCCAGAGGTCTGAAGGACAAGTTAGCTGAACGGGTGGGATGGAAGGAGACAAGGGAATCTTATGGTGGGGAAAATGGTCACACCACATTGTGAGTGTACTAAACTCACTTCATAATGTTGTTGATTTTAAATTATATGAATTGTTCCTCAATTAAACCCTGAAATCCCCTGGAGCTCATGTCTGTAGCTGCATATGTAGCAGAAGATGGCCTAGTCGGCCATCATTGGAAAGAGAGGCCCCTTGGTCTTGCAAACTTTATATGCCTCAGTACAGGGGAACGCCAGGGCCAAGAAGTGGGGATGGGTGGGTAGGGGAGCTGGGGGGGAGGGTATGGGGGACTTTTGGGATAGCATTGGAAATGTAAATGAAGAAAATACCTAATAAATAAATAAATAAACAAACAAACCTGAAACCTGACAGCACTTTTAAAAGATCAGAAAAGGACAGGTTTGAGTCATTAAAAACAAAACAGCAATGGTCCAGTGTGTTTGAAGACAGATGAATGTATGCTGACCTGGAAAAGTAAGTGCTTAGTGAGAAAACCGAAGAGGTCCCTAAGTCCAATTACACAGCCTCTAAGCAGAGCCTTGAAGGGCAAGTGTGATTTACAGCAAAGGAACGGGAAGGGGGCATCGAGAGCGATAGAGAGCCATTATGGTGTTTGCGAGACTTGAGATGTAGCCCTGCTTTTCAGCGAGGTTCCTGTACAGTCCTAGGGTTTGACCCGTGTAATATTTTCCTTCCCTAGCTGTAGATCTCCTTAAGCAAGAAGTAATATTCAATGTAGTCCGCCTGGCTGCCACCATCATCATCTGTATCGGGTTTCTCCTGATGCTACTGCCGGAGGAGTGGGATGAAATTACACTGAGATTTATCAACAGCCTGAAGGAGAAGAAGAGTGAGGAGCATGTGGAGGACCTGACAGATGTCAGCGTGCACCTGAGGAGCAGAAGCAGGGTCAACGGGACAGTGTCCATACCGCTGGCTTGAAACGGAACGACCTCTGGATGCACATGTGTGTATATTCTGTGAATATAAAATTTCTCACTACCTGTACACTCAAATGACACTATCAACTCTGAGTTTAAATAACCCATATGTGAAATATCGCCAACAATAAAAGTTTACATTTATATGCATATCAAGGAACTGATGTAAATAATCATAATAAAATTTTTTATTAAAATGCATTTCCTTTGTTTTGTTGGTTCTATTTGAAAGCAGAGCTCTCCACAATTCACACAGGTTCCTAAAAATATGAGGTTTGGTTAAGTCATAGACTTTTCATCATTTTCTTAAGTGTAACTGAGACCTTTTCATTAAGAATCAATTGTCAAGGGCTGGAGAGATGGCTCAGCGGTTAAGAGCCCTGACTGCTCTTCCAGAGGTCCTGAGCTCAATTCCCAGCAACCACATGGTGGCTCACAACCATCTGTAATGAGATCTGATGCCCTTTTCTGGTGTGTCTGAAAAGAGCAATGGTGTATTCATATGCATAAAATAAATAAATCTTTTTTTAAAAAAAGAATTGTCAAATAGGAAAACCTACAAAAATCATATATATATCACATTTACTTCGGCCTTGAGTCTGAAATCTGAAAGCTAGGAAGTCATTAAGCAAACATCAACAGAATCTTTCTGTGCACAAGATCTATGCCTGGAATGGTAAAGAGGTAAAGACAGAAAAGACCCAGATGAACCTTCAACATGCTTCAAATAATGCATCGATGTCTTTATGAGAGCAACATGGCACAGCGGTGGAGTAATACAGAGAGGACCTCAGGTCTTAAACTCTCTCACCTCCAAGTTCCTGATAGACTTCTCGATATCTTGTGTCATTTCATCTTCTACTCCTATCCTCTCCTTACTCCAGTACCCTTCACCCTCCATCCCCAGCATTATTCTAGAGGAGCCTTCTATCAAATTGCTAATGGCCTCTCTATAACATACCAACACTTGCAACTCTCTACTTATTCAGAGGCAGTTCATGTGATGATCTTCTACTGTTAAAATAGTCTCAGTTCTTAGACCCACCACCACCCCCAGGTTCTCCTTCTGCCTTCCTCTTCCTAGGCTGGCCTCATCACCATCAAGATTCTCTGGGTATGCTTCTTGACTGTCACAGCATGTCTCTCTGTACTCGCTCCCTCAGGGACCCAACTGTTCCCATGACCTCAATTGTTTCCGACATGGTGAATTCAAAAATACAATCTCTGCAAACCAATTTTGTGCTTTGAGCTGTAGATCTTATATTAGAATTTCTTCATCAACTTTTATTTGGATACCTCAAAGCAAAGTTAAATTAATCACTCCTCCCCAGATCTAGCCTTCTCTGTTTCCTGTCTAGACTAATAACATCCTTTACTGGCTACCCAAGTCTGAGGTCAGCCTCCATGCCTGCCCCTTCTCTTCACTGATACCTAACTTATTGCCTTGCCTCTCTGTAATTCTTACAGAGTGACTTTCTACTACAAATGTAATTCCATCTCCTCTACATAAAATGCTTCAGTGGCATCTCATTGTCCACAAAATCAAATCTGAATTCCTTGACACAACCTTCATAGCACATTATTGACTGGCTATAGACAGCTAATATTACAGTAATTCCTACTAGAACTTTCTGTGAATAAAAGTTAACTATATATCTTCCATACCTACTAAGATACTCTGTGATGCTGGACATTGTATTTATCTATATCATCTCTACTTAATTAGTGATGTACTTGGTCTATTACATTGTCTGAGACAGCAGCAATGAGTAGCTTGTAAGTACCTTAAATGGAGAAGCTATAATTTCCAATTCAGTCATTTACAATGCATTTCCCTCTTAAGGAAATTACGCCTCTTAAGACTATTCAGTTAAACCCTGAAGTCTTTCTTATGCTTCCTTCTTTCCCTCTCTTAGTGCCTGAATCAATGTTAACTTAGACTTTCTGATATTACCTACTGTTATTTTCCTAGGGAGTCTTTAAATCCCCAAGTTTAAATAACATAACAGTTTACTTAGCCCCAATATAGTACTGACTAATCACTGTGTTAATCTGCTCTTTTGCTGACAAAATACATAACAGGATCAACTTGCAACTAAGAAAGGTGTGTTTGGGCTCCCTGCTCCAGAGGTCTCATTCCACAGATGTTTGGACCTATTGCTTTGGGCCTCTGATAGCATGGCGAAAGGGACACACAGGAGAAGAGGACTGCTCACCTCATGACAGTCAGAAAGGAGAAAGAGTCCAGAATCCCAATATCCCTTCAAAGTCATACCCTTGTAACCTAACATTCTGCCAGTAGTCCCATCTCTGGAGCCCAGGGAATTACTGCCTGTTGATAGTCCCACAGTCTGGAGGCCATCAACCATTAGGATACATTTATTCAAAGGCTAGCCCTGTCTATCATCACGGCCAGCCTATTGTTCTGAGTTTCCAGTAGACCAGGAGCCTTAGAGAGCAGGCCTGTGTGGCAGTCATGACTGTTTTTGGGTTCTAGCTCTGACAGACACCCCATTGGAGAATAAGTGTTCAGCTCTGTGCGTGGGATCCCCATGCCTGAACTGTATGAAGTCTGTCTTCGTGAGGGACAGACATTGCCCCAGATGAGATTGGTTAAGATATGACCTGGAGGATGTCAAGTGCATGAGAGCCACCTTCATCCCGGGTAAGTGTGCTGAACTGATAGAAGGGACATTGTCCACACCCTGAGAAGCTGGTTCTGGTACCTAACTCTGAAGATACTCTGTGCTTCATGGAAAATTTAGGACAATAAGTCAATATTTATGGTCTCTGTCCTCCTCATCCTCTTCCTCCTCCCCTTTCTCTTCTTCCTCCTCTTTAAGTTTCCTAAAAATATAAGTGAGGCAATCCCCAGGCAAGAGAGAGGAACTTAGAGTGCTTTGTACGCTGTACATCATAATAAAAACTTGAATATATCAAACCTTTGATTTCTCTATTCCTTTAGGAAGAAGCACTGCCAAGGTCCTGGCATAGCTAAATGCCATGCTATTAACTCAGAGAAGCATTTTAAGCTCCAAGACACATTTTAAGCTTCTTGAAAAATGGTACAAAGAAAATGTAATGTTCTTAGTAAATTAAATTAGTTTATTATCTACATTACAGTTACTTTGGGCTATTTAAATGCCATATTGATACAAACATTGCTCTTGCCTCATTAAATTATTGTCAATTGTGGTAATCAATGACTAACCTTCTAAGCTTGACATATTATATACATGACATTTAAAATTGCATTTTGATATCTTTAAGCAATGAGTTGTTTTGCTCTTTTGGATGGTTCATTTTGAAAAATAGTATCCTCTATCCTAAAAACTACTTGTTCAATGTACAGTAGACCTTCATAACTAGCTCAGCCTATATGGATCCCCATAATTAGCTCAGCCTATTTGAAGAAAATATTTCTACTGTGTTATTCACTCATTTGCTCGCTTACCCCTATTGTTGCTTGAAAGTGGTTTTCTTTGACATTGCTACTCATTGGTCCCTACTTGACTCTGGGACAGCATTGTGGGTTTGGAATTTCTGTAATCTTAAAAATAGTTCACATCTTATAAGAAGAGGAGTGGATACACAGACATGCAGGAAAGAGACTGGATTGCAGGAGCTTACAGGTAAGTTGTTGCCCTGACACAATTAAAGCAACAGCTTCAAACTTTATTTAGATTACTTTTAGGATTATAAGGCCCACCCCTGCCTTTGATTCTGCTACCTATATAAAGAAGGACAATGCCTTTCATAGATGCCTCTCATGGTCATCTTGAGAATCAAAGGGGGTGCTGCACTTTGGTCACTGGGAAAATAGGGGTGTCTATGTGTTGTTGTGCCTCGATGGGCCAGCTGCATCTAGGTCTTGGAGGACACTAGAGGAAGTAAAACTGGTCCCTGCTCAATGGTCAAAAGCATCTTGCTGAGATATAGTTGTAGAAACATTGCTCATTTCCAGAGTCCCAGAGGCAATGGTTTCGGTGAGTTACTGAGTGTCCAATATAGTTCAGGAATAAGAGCACCCATGTGTGAATGCAGCATACATTTCTTACAGAGCTGATACTAACAAATTGTAGCCTCTCCCTGGCCCTCACCTTCAAATTCAGCAATGTAAGATAGGACTAATTGTCACCTCAAATTGCTGAAAATTAAAATAACATGTTGTGATTTTAATAAGACTCATAAGCAATAACCCTGCTAGGGCTTGTCTGTCTCCTTTAGGCACTTGTCTAGAGCCTTTGCACACAACTTTGCTTCTAGGCGTGTCCTTTGACCATGGGACTCATAGTGCCCTTACAAAGCCACATAGCCTGGTGCTGAGGAGAGAATCTGAGAATCTTACCCAAAATAAACTAGAGACAAAAAAAAAAAAGCTGGCATGGGCAAAGTTGGAAGAAGCAGAGCAGGCTCCTGCAGCATCCATGCCTGGTCCCCTTGGCACTTTGAGTCATAGCATTCATGCCCAGCCAGTGGAACTAATTGCCTGACAAAAAGACAGACTAGCAACTTCGGCTCTGAAATTAAAATCCCTTCAACCACGTCCTGATCTCCTCACGAACAGATTACAGGAGAATCAATTTTGCTCATCCAGGGTTTGCATGCCTGTTAATTTCTTGCAGGCAGTTTGTCAAGATACAGAGGACGAATGACTAGGAGAAGGGCAATGTCTGAGATAAAAGAGTAAATAATATGACTAGCAGAGCATGAGAATATCCTGATACTTAAGTACAAATCCTCTTTCTTGCTGATCCATAAACCCCTGTCAGAAACACAAAGTGTCTCTGATACAGGCCCTGCAGTTTATCTCTGGCAGCTAAAGTGAGAAGGCTCTATTAACTGTGGTTCTGGTTATTCCCATGAATTTCCTCCTGCATCCCTGTGGCAACTGGAAGGGAAGTAAAAAGAAAGAGGGTTCTTTGTGGTATAGGATGTCAGTGCCAAGATCCCAGAGACAAAAGGAAGACATACTTTAACACAGGTAGGTAGCATGTCCCCCTGTGTGTGCTACCAGAACAAAGGCAACTTGCTGGAGACAGGAACTCGGGATCCTTCCCAAGTCTAAGGAGTTATAAGAGCAAGGATCCTCACCTCAGCTCTAAGGGACAGACTGCAGCAACTGTTCTAAGAGCCCTGGCAAGATTTCCAAAATAGCGTGAGCTTAGTCTATTTATTCTGGAAGAATACATCCAGAGACTCTGTGGATCTGAAGGCACATGGTCCTAAACACTAGGCACAAACTAGCCACATATACATCTAGAAATGTGCCAAGGACAAACTGAAATGTGTTATGTGAAATATATTGGGTTTGAAAGGCTTGGTGTTTTTTCAAATAAGAACGTAAAATGGTTTGTATTGGCTTTATACTCGTTAGACATTAAGAGTGTTCTTTTAATATAGTGGGTTAAGTGAAATGTATTTTGAAAGCAACTTCATCTGTGTATTTTTTACTTTTATTTTCATAGTTTAGTGATGAGGATTGGATCCACGGCCTTACACACGCTAGGTAAGTGCTCTACTACTGAGCCTGCATGACCACTCAGCTGCACTACCACTAAGCTACATCCCCAGCCCTGTTCCTTTTGTTGAGTGTAGCAACTAGAAATTCTCGTCACATAAATGTCTATCGCTAACACTATATTCCTGTTGGCTAGCACTGCTCTATCAGGTTAAGAATCATTTACGTCAAGGATGTCTTATAATGAAATATCTAACTCTGGTGAGGGCTTCATTCCTGGTTTATAAAAGGTGTCTTTTCAGTGTGCTCTTAAGTGGTAGAAAAGGTGAGTAAATCTTCCTGGGCCTCAGACTAGTTTATGAAAACACCAAGTTTCTTCAGAGAGCAGAATTTGTGATCCACTCCCACAAGGCTCCCCCAACTCCTAATAACATGGTGAGGTTGGCATTTCAACATGGTAATTCTGGGAGGATACAACAGTTAGACCATAGAGGAGAGAACAACAGGAGACCATGGGAAAATATAGCTTCCTTGGAAAGAGAGGATTATTTGATCATAATCTGTCGGTAAATTTAGAGGGCAAAAGGCATTGTGCACACAGATAAGCACTGGACAAGCCAGGAAAGTTAAACACACAGCTAACCTCTTCAATCAAATGAGATGTTAAGCTAGGCAGTGGTGGTGCATGCCTTTAATCATCCCAGCACTTGAGAGGCAGAGGCAGGTGGATTTCCGAGTTCGAGGCCAGCCAGAGCTACACAGAGAAACCCTGTCTCAAAAACCAACGGGGAAAAAAAAAAGAAAGTAAAAAGAAATGAGATGTTTAGTTGTTCCTCCTAGGATGCCAGGAATGGATGTAGTTTTACAACCTAGTGATCCTTTGCTGTCTGATAAGGCAGGTTGCACACATAACTCCCAGAATTTATGCTTGGCTTATCCCAGACCCTTCCCCTAAAGCTTGAGTATTGCTTGTAGGCCATTAAACCCATCCTTATGAGTAATGTTACTGTGCTTTACCACAGCCTAAATGATGTCTATGGGGTTTGTTTGTTTTTTAAGACAATAATGACACAAGTACTTGAGGCAGGGAGCTAAAGATAGCTTACTAGTTAAGACTGTATATTGCTTTCGCAGAGACTCTAAGTTTGGTTTCCAGCATCCATGTCATGTGATTCACAAATGCTGGTGACCCCAGCTCTAAAGGATTTAACACCTTTGTCTATACTCCATAGATCACACACACACACACACACACACACACACACACACACACACACACACACTTCCAGACTCATGTCCTTGAACGCTGGGAAAGGTGGGGGCCATCATTGATAAAGTATTTATCTTAGTTACTGTTCTGTGATGAAACACTATAACCAGGAACATTTATAGAAAAAAAAGCATTTAATTCAGGAGTTAAGCCATTATCATCATGGCAGGGAGTATGGCAGCAGGCAGACAGGCATGGTGCTGAAGAAGTAGCTGAAAACTCACATATGATCAGCAAATTGCAAGCCAAGAGAAAGAGACAGACACAGAGACACAAAGACAACAGAGAGAGAGGTGGGGAGAAAGTGGGGATACCTGTCATGACACACCTCCTCCAACAAGGCCATACCTCCCAGTTTTTCCCAAACCATTCCAGTGACTGATATTGAAACATATGAGGCTATGGGGAGCTTTCTCATTCGAACCACCACATTCCACTCCCTGGCCCCCATAAGCTTATATCCATAGCACACAGTGTATTTAGTCCAATTTCAAAATACACAGTGTATTTAGTCCAATTTCAAAATTCCCCATATGCCAGAGGCCAGTCCTGGGAGCTCTGGCTCTCTCTTGAAGGTAGCTGAGGGGAAAGAGAGTTGGTGGGAACAAAACTTGGTCTTGCAAGAGATTACACTTGCTTTTATTATAATAATAATGTTTACCTATCTTCATTCTAAGTTATTCTGAACCCAGAAACTTCAGGTCTCTGGTTGAATTAACATCTATCGCTGTTGTGGGGGGTGGGGAAGGTCGGTGAGTGGCTGGGGGTTGGGGAAATTCGGTAAAGAGATCCTTAGGTCCTCCACAGGTCTTCCACTCATCACCCAGCCCTAAGGTTGAGAGTTTACTTACTTCCCTTCATCTAGGGAAAGTCACTTGCAGGAACAGAAAAAAAAAAGAGACACTTTTAAAAAGGATTATAATCTATATTTCTAAGAAAAAATAAAAGGGGGAACCTATCAGACTTTATAATCTATAAATTTCTAAGTTACTCTACTCTGCTATCCTTCTCCTTCCTCTTCCTAATCTTCCTCTACTTCTAACGCCTTGTCTAACTCCTTCTTCTGTAACATAACACAATGCAATGTAATCATTCCTAGGTTTTTGTACTTTTTCTGGGTGAATAGATCACATGTTTTTTCCAAGCAGCCTATTTAAAAAAAAAAACTCACTAAAAATTTACACATAAACTCAAATAATAAATTGCATAAGAAGTTCACAACAGAGATGTTTACATGTATTTTCATTAAGAATAATTATCTAGTTAGACATCCATTATCTGTCACTAGCTCCACAGTTTCAACAAGAGTTAAAAACTATAATTTTGTGACTAAGTTAATATTGAAGTTTTGTATAAATAAACCCAGTCAATATTTTATCTTCTGTCCTTGCACCTACAATTGTTTTACAGCCTCTTGGAATATGTTCTGCGTTGTAAATGCCTGCTTTCTATCTCAGAAGCAATTAACTCTTGACATTTAAATACTGGCAGAGTTCTAATTGCAGTTTTCATATCAGAGAGGATTTTAATAACAGTCCTACTATAAAGAGCTTAAAAATTATTAGTATAATTTTAGTAATTCTTAAAGGATCAGCATTAAGAATTAAGAAATCTACCTGCCTGTCACTGTACCAATACAGTCCCAGAAATGAACCCACACACTTATGGTCACTTGATCTTTGACAAAGGAGCTAAAACCATCCAGTGGAAAAAGGCAGCATTTTCAACAAATGGTGCTGGCTCAGCTGGCGGTTAGCGTGTAGAAAAAGGCAAATCAACCCATTCTTATCTCCTTGTACAAAGTTCAACTCCAAGTGGATCAAGGACCTTCACATAAAACCAGATACACTGAAACTTATAGAAGAGAAAGTGAGAAGAGCCTCAAACATATGGGCACAGGAGAAAAATTCCAGAACAGAACACCAATGACTTGTGCTGTAAGATCAAGAATCAACAAATGGGACCTCCTAAAATTGCAAAGCTTCTGTAAGGCAAAGGACACTGTCAAGAATACAAAAAGGCCACCAACAGATTGGGAAGAGATCTTCACCAATCCTACATCTGATAGAGGGCTAATAGCCAATATATACAAAGAATTCAAGAAGTTAAACTCCAGAGGAAAAAAAATACCCTATTAAAAATTGGGATACAAAACTAAACAAAAAATTCTCAACTGAGGAATACCGAATAACTGAGAAGTACCTAAAAAAATGTTTAACATCCTTAGTCATCAAATCAAAATAACCCTGAGATTCCACCTCACACCAGTCAGAATGGCTAAGATCAAAAATTCAGGTGACAGCAGATGCTGATGAGGATGTGGAAAAAGAGGAACACTCCTCTATTGCTGGTGGGACTGCAAGCTGGTACAACCACCCTGGAAATCACTTTGGCAGATCCTCAGGAAATTGGATATAGTACAACCTGAGGACCCAGCAATACCCTGGGCATATACTCAGAAGATGCTCCAACATGGAATAAGGACACATGCTCCACTATGTTCATAGCAGCCTTATTTATAATAGCCAGAAGCTGGAAAGAACTCAGATGCCCCTCAACGGAAGAATGGATACAGAAAATGTGGTACATTTACACAATGGAGTACTACTCAGCTATTAAAGACAATGAATTTATGAAATTCTTAGGCAAATGGATGTATCTGGAGGATATCATCCTGAGTGAGGTAACCCAATCACAAAACAAGTCATTAGTCACTGATAAGTGGATATTAGCCCAGAAGCCCAGAAGCTTGGAATACCCAAGATACAATTCACAAATCACATGAAACTCAAGAAGAAGGAAGACCATAGTGTGGATATTTCTATCCATCTTAGAAGGGGGTAACAAAACACCCATGGAAGGAGTTACAAAGACAAAGTGTGGAGTAGAGACTGAAGAAATGACCACCTAGGGACTGACTCACTTGGGGATCCATCCCACTTACAATCACCAAACCCAGACACTATTGTGGATGACAAGTGCTTGCTGACAGGAGCCTGATAAAGCTCTCTCCTGAGAGGCTCCGCCAGTGCCTCACAAATACAGAGGTGGATGCTCACAGCCATCCATTGGACTGAGCATAGGGTCCCCAATGAATGAGCTAGAGAAAGGACCCAAGGAGCTGAAGGGGTTTGCAGCTGCATAGGAGGAACAACAATATGAACTAGCCAGTACCCCCAGAGCTCCCAGGGACTAAACCACCCAACCAAAGAGCACACATGGTGGGACTCATGGCTCCAGCTGTATATGTAGCAGAGGATGGGTAGTCGGTCATCAATGGAGGAGAGGCCGTTTGTCCTAAGAAGGCTCTATGCCCCAGTGTGGGGGAATGCCAGGGCCAGGAAGCAGGAGTGGGTGGGTTGGTGAGCAAGAGGAGGGAAGGGATAGGGGGAAGGTGTTTTTCAGAAGGGAAACCAGGAAAGGGAATAACATTTGAAATGTAAATAAAGAAAATATCCAATAAAAAATTCTCCAAAAAAAAAAAAAGAATTAGGAAATCAATATAGGAACACTATAAGACAGTACATCTTTGTTGACCTTCAGAAATCTGCTCCACTAACACCTAGTGATTGTTATATATATTTAATATAATAATAAAGGTACATTAGTAGCAGGAAATCTTTCCTAAATTGTAGTCCCTTCAGCCTTGTCTTGAAGGGCTCATTCATCATGACTCAAAGTCCATGGTGAAACCATTTTAGGAAGATCACCTGCTAGATTTTCTTCTAGGTGGCTCCTGGCACCCATCAAACTCTCAATACTATTTTAAAGTCCAAAATCTCTTCTGAGACCCAAAACACTGTCTTAATTGTAACCCCTGTAAAAGCAAAGTCAAGTTATATACTTCCAACATACACAGAATATATATTACCATTCCAAAGGGAATATAATGAAGAAATACTGGAATAAAGCAAAACGAAAAACCAGCAGGGCAAATTCCAAATAAACCTTGCAACTTCATGCCTGATATTAAAGGCTTACTAGATGGCTCTTCGTTTCCAGCTTTTCTGACTAGTTTAGAGATACTTCTCTCTCTTGGGCTGGTTCACATTATATATGCAGCTCTCCTCAGCAGAGACCTCATGGCTCTAACATCACTCAATATATTGGGGTCTCCAATAAAATCACTGACAGCGTCATAAAATGGCCTTTCGGGAGCTCCATTAAGACTCCCCTGCCACAACAGTAGTTCTGACAGCTTTCCTTAGATATGGAGAAAGATTCCACAACCCCTTCCCCATATCCTTCTTGACTCTAAATCCAGAACAACATAGCTGAAGCTGCCAAGTTCTTCTTCTTGCTGGGGCTGGACCCTTCCCCCACCCACCCCAGACATTTCCATCCTCTTTGACTTGCTGATGACTTCTTTGCTGCACAAGCTTTCCATTTCACAATTGTCAGGACTAGCCGGGTAGGGTCTCTTCTTGAGAACACCACTGCCTTTATTCCATTAACATCAGGCTTTTCTTTAAACTTCTCATCTCTGTGAACACAGAACTTGGCTCCAACATCACCTTCCCTGATGTTCCTTTTCTCCTCTAAGTGTATATTTTGCAATTATTTCTCTTCCTCCTTTCATTGTAGATCTTTATAAGAGAGATTACTAATAACCAAGTGAAAGATCAATATGAGGCTGTCTTGACATTTCCTCTGTCAATGATATTAGTCCAGAGAATTGAGCCTCTGGCAGATTCTTAGGACAAGGGCAAAAACCTGCCACATTCTTTGAAAAAAAATATCACAAAAATGGTCGGTCTCTAGGCCAATT
Organism: Mus musculus; assembly: GCF_000001635.26. Taxonomy (NCBI): domain Eukaryota; kingdom Metazoa; phylum Chordata; class Mammalia; order Rodentia; family Muridae; genus Mus; species Mus musculus. The sequence goes on along the minus strand of NC_000080.6, from coordinate 49,287,220 downwards.
ACTAAAATTCTTCTCCTGTAAAACCTCTTTGCCAGGGCTTCCAAAGTCCACATTATGCTCAGCACTATTGTCTTCTAATAGTGAGGGACCCTAAGGGCTTTTTCCAGTCCCACACCCTCCTTATAGCTTCCCCCTCCCACCCCGGGGTCTAGGCTAGACCAAGTTCCATTCTCCACCCACAGTAACATTCTTGAGAAAAGAAATTCTCAGAAAAAACACAGAATGTACAGACTGATAGTCACCTGACCCTCTGGAATATCCCAGGTAGAGTTCAAATGTGTGTCATGATCTGCCCATGCTTGCTAGCCAATAGATTTAAAGGTCAATACACTTAGCCAATTAGTTTGAACTGTACCCTTGTTGATATAACCCGTGCCTCTAAAAAGTATAAAAACTGTTTGTAATAGCCATTTGGTGTTGTCTTCTAGTCACTCTCCTTGAGGGACTAATTGAAGCTTGATCCAGATGTGCTGGAAAATACACCTCTTGCTTTTGCATCGATCTGCATCTTGGTGTGTCACTTGAGAGGATTTGAAGTAACACTGACTGAGGGTCAGGGTCTTAAAATAGAATGCCAGAGTGAGACTAAATCTTTGACTTTATCTAAGCCAGCCCCTTCATCTTATGTATAAGAGGACAAAAATTACCATGAATGGGGTAAAGTAGTCTCTTGGAGGTCTCTCATTAACTCATCGTGCATCTCTGGCCTGAGCCCAACCTGACTCTTGGACTATTTATTGCTCAAGACATTAATCACTTATCTCTCTTTCTGTGAAAGGATATTTGCTTTACAAAAATCTGTATATAAATAGAGGCATTTGTTTTTTCTTCTAAATTAGTCAATCATACTCACCATTGAATCTGTCTGTCTGTCTGTCTGTCTGTCTGTCTGTGACAGGGTCTCTATGTAGTCTTCACTTTCCTGAAACTTTCTATCTAGACCAGGCTGGCCTTGAACTCACAAAAATCTACCTGTCTCTGCCTCCGAAATGCTGGAATTAAAGGCTTATCCCACCATTTCAAGATTAATATCTCATATTTTAAAAAGGTGAGTTGGTAGTTATATACAATAATTACTTCTACCACCATTGTTACATGTCTTTCTTGAGGAAAAACAAAGTCTGGTAGTACAGATATAACTAGAAAGTTTTATTCCAAGCATCACCTAAAGGAAGAATTAATAATTTTAATTCTTAAAATCAAAATATGATTACATTGTTTCCACTTTTCCTTTCCTCCCTCTAATCCTTCCTACTCACCCCCATTGTGCTTTCTAGTTCATTCTCTCTCTCTCTCTCTCTCTCTCTCTCTCTCTCTCTCTCAAATTCATGGCCTCCATTTCTTTAATTGTTGATATACATATGTGTGTGTGTGTGTGTGTGTGTGTGTGTGTGTGTGTGTGTACATATATTTCTAAGTACATACTAGAACCGGCCTACTCAGTCTGTATAACATTAATTGTATGCATATGGTTTCAGGCCTGACCACTTAGTATTGGATAAGGGTTTAGGGGCATCTCCCTAAGCAAAACTATTTTCCTATTCTTGGCATTCATTATCTGCTTGTAGTTGTCTAGGGTTGAGGCTAGGTCTCTGGAACCAAGCAGGCTAATTTCCTTCTTATTGAGCAGGATTTTAGTCCAATTAGAGAGCTATTTGTTACTGACAAGGTTGCATGGCCCCGTTGCAGTCTTAAGTATATCATAGTGTACTTGTCATTGTTTTAGTTCATAGGTATCATGGCTGGGCAGGACTATTGGTTGCTCCTCTCCCTTGGAAGCTTACATGACACCTTCTAATACCATGAAAGCTCAGAGAAGAGGCTCCAGGTGAAAGATACTCAGATCCTTCAGGTTCTGTGCCCAAAGTACATGGTGTCTTCAGCAATAGAGATTTACTTTCCACCACTGCGGGTAGAGGTAGGGATCAAGGACAATAGCAGTATCCTATAATATTTTGGGAGTCTCTTGGACAATCTTGAACAACAACTAATATAGGGGCACCTCATGACTGGTGGTGGGGATTTTGTTACTCTATTGCTCTTAGGGGGAGCCTTGCCAGTACAGATGAAATATTTTCTTTTAATCTATAGATGTATATGCATATATGTGTATGTGTATATATATATATATATATAGTGTGTATGTATGTATATATGGCATATATACATCATATGTAATTTTAGGTAGATGCGTATTAATATTTCTTTATGTCTGCTTCAGATATCCTTACTGTTATTTTACCCTCCTTCTTCTCCCTTCATCCTCCCTAGTTAAAGTTTCCCTTTTCCCTCCATTCTCTTCAAATCACTCATACCCTGACAGCCCTCTGTACTGAAGCATCATTTATAAAGTACCACTTTACTTAGAAGTAACTGATGAAAGTTTTGTACTCTGCAAAACAAGTCTTGCCAATATAAAATGTCTTGTTTCAAGAAGCGTTCCAATTTAATTTCACCATCTATGTTTTTTAGCCCGTGAGCATGGTTAACTGAGGACTCCATTGATCAAACAGTAACTGACTGGCCTAACAGCCACATTTGGATGTGGCTCTTGCATTGTTCCCTGACTGCAGTATACATTATTCCTGTGCTTTTGGCAGGTGTGGGGAGTTAAATGAATCACCAGGTCTCACTACTAGGTAGTTGCTCATACTCCAATGTCAAACTTGTTGCAATGGGTACCCTTGGACTTTGGAGGAAGATTTCTCATCAGAAGGTTTCATCACCACCTCCCCTTACACCCTCCAGCTCTCTGACTACTCCAGACTATAGGCTCTTCCCACTCCCTTCATCCGCCTTTCCATGTTTTACATCCCTCATGTCTTACCTTCATTGGGAATTACATAAACCGGTTGGCTTTTCTGGTCCTCTTGAATGTACATAAAGAGGAAGGATCAGTTTATCCCTTGCTGTAGTAAACCACAAGAGATATGTACCAATAAAGGATCTGAATGACAACGAGCCCTTTTTAGCCTGCGTGATTAAAACTGGGTTTAACACATCAGCAATTTGCTTTGCTAAGATTATCTACTTCCACCTAGTGTTGTAATATAATGGTTCACTTATCTCTGTAGCCTTTGTACCAGATGGGGCTGCTCTCCACAAGGTCACTTGTTCTCTGAAATTTAATGGTGTTTGAGTGACAGACTCACTTGGGCATGAACATGAAGAGAGAAATCTCCATGTAAGTCTCAAGACTGCTGAGTCACTGACATTCTGAGCATCCTCCTCCCGCCAAGACAGCATCTGTTTTCGGGGAAGTGGGCAGAGTGAGAGGCTCCAGGGTATGGAGAAAGTAGAGAAAGAATAGAACCAGCCCCCTTTCCAACTTCAAGTTGGATCTTCTCAGCATCGCTTCCCTGCCATGGCCTTCACAGAGGAGAAAATTAAGTGAATCAGAGTGGCTGAGGCTGATAGCACATACCTTTAATCAAAGTGTTCATGAGGCAAAATTAAGTGGATCTCTGGAAGTTCCAAGCCATCCTGGACTACATATGGAGTTCTAGAGCAGTCAATGCATACATAGGCCACCTCTCAAAATAAAACAAAATAAAACAGCATTAGAATTTTTTAAAAATTAACCTGCTTCCTTACTGCAGTAGGCAATGCCTCCATTTCCTAAGGAGTGACAAAATTGAAATGTAGACTATTCAGTGGTGAAATAGAATAAAAATTCACCTTCTTATTAAAGGTAAAATGGATCTAACGGTCTTTAAGAGACCATTTTCTTGCCCTTCTTTATCCCCAGAAAAAAGTGGACACTAGAAACAAAAAGGAGATTAATTACTGTGGAAAGTAAAATACATGCTATTTGTGTATCTGAAAAGAATGAATACGTTTTAGGAGAAAACATGTTGAGAGAAAGAGACAGACTAAAAAGGGACAGCAGAAGATAAGATGCCTCTGACGTGATCCAAGCATAAATCACCTACCCAGGACTCATACATAAAGGATATGAACGGCAAACCCCTGCTGGAATAATATCCAAATTCACAGGTCATGCATCCACTGAGGAAAGGAGCACTTCCCAGTCAAGAGCTTTCAGTAAAGAAACTGTATTTGAAAACATCTTAATAGGACTCCAGAAATTAAAAAAAAAAAACCCTATTAAAAATGGGGTACAGAGCTAAACAAAGAATTCTCAACTGAGGAATACCGAACGGCTATTCCATACTGAGAAGCACCTGAAAAAAATGTTAAACATCCTTAATCATGAGGGAAATGCAAATCAAAACAACCTTGAGATTCCACCTCACACCAGTCAGAATGGCTAAGATCAAAAATTCAGGTGACAGCAGATGCTGGCGTGGATGTGGAGAAAGAGGAACACTCCTCCATTGCTGGTGGGACTGTAAGCTTGTACAACCACTCTAGAAGTCAGTCTGGTGGTTCCTCAGAAAATTGGACATAGTACTACCAGGAGATCCAGCAATACCTCTCCTGGGCATATATCCAGAAGATGTTCCAACCGGTAAGAAGGACACATGCTCCACTATGTTCATAGCAGTCTTATTTATAATAGCCAGAAGCTGGAAAGAACCCAGATGCCCCTCATCAGAGGAATGGATACAGAAAATGTGGTACATTTACACAATAGAGTACTACTCAGCTATTAAAAACAATGACTTCATGAAATTCTTGGGCAAATGGATGTATCTGGAGGATATCATCCTTAGTGAGGTAACCCAACCACAAAAGAAGTCATTAAATATGCACTCACTGATAAGTGGATATTAGTCTAGAAACTTAGAATACCCAAGATACAATTTGCAAAACACAAGAAAATCAAGAAGGAAGAAGACCAACGTGTGGATACTTCATTCCTCCTTAGAATAGGGAACAAAATACCCATGAAATGAGTTACAGAGACAAATTTTGGAGCTAAGACAAAAGGATGGACTATCCAGAGACTACCCCACCTGGGCATCCATCCCATAGTCAGCCACCAAACCCAGACACTATTGCATATGCCAGCAAGATTTTGTTGATATAGCTGTCTTGTATGAGGCTATGCCAGTGCCTGGCAAATACAGAAGTGGACGCTCACAGTCATTTATAGGATGGAACACAGGGCCCCCAATGGAGAAGCTAGAGAAGGCACCCAAGGAGCTGAAGGGATCTGCAACCCTATAGGTGGAACAACAATATGAACTAACCAGTACCCCAGAGCTCGTGTCTCTAGTTGCATATGTAGCAGAAGATGGCCTAGTTGGCCATCATTGGGAAGAGAGGCCCCTTGGTATTGCAAACTTTATATGCCCCAGTTCAGGGGAACGCCAGGGCCAAGAAGTGGGAGTGGGTGGGTAGGGGAGCAGGGTATAGGGAGGGTATAGGGAACTTTTGGGATAGTATTTAAAATGTAAATAAAGAAAATATCTAATAAAAAAAGAAATCTGCTAATGCAGGATACTAAGGTTTAAAAAAAATCTTAATAAAAATTTAGAAACATTCAAAGAAGTAAATTAGGAAATTGACAGAGAGAGAGAGAGAGAGAGAGAGAGAGAGAGGGAGAGAGAGAGAGAGAGAGAGAAACAAGGCAGGAATCAAAGTCATTTGAAATTAGGAGATAGGCTGAGCAGAGGGCTTCAATCAGAGAAGCAGAACCAAGAAATGATATTGTAGTGGTGTGAACGATAAATGTCACCCATAGTTGCAGGCATGTGAATACTTGGTCTCCAGCTAGTAGTGCTGTTTGGGTAGGATTAGGAGGTGTGGTCTTTCTGGAGTAGCAAGGTCTTTCACTCTGGAAATCTTGGAGAGCTTGAAGACTTGCCTTATTCCCATTTTGATCCATCTGCTTCCTGCCTGTGGTTCAAGTTGTACACTCTCAGCATCCAGAGGCAGCCAACATGCCTCCGTTCCACCACATCTCTAACCGTATGAAAATGTAAGCAGTGATGTGGAAGTGTGAGCCAAATAAACCCTTTCCTCCTAAATTGCCTTAGTCTTGGTGTTTTGCCCCAACAATAGAAAAGTCACTAAAACAGACATATTAGGAATTTGCTCACAAAATTACAAGAAATTGTCTTATGCAGTTGTGGGGATGCTTACTCAAGTTCCGCTTCCACAGGACAATGCTCTGTATAGGGCCACTAGTGGCTGTGCCTCAGAGTGAGCACTAGCCCTTCCCTCCTCTCTCTCCCTCATCTCCCTCCCTTCTTTACTTTTCATTCTCTTCCTCTACCCTCTTGTATCTGCCAGAAATCTCATCTCACATTTCAAAGCCTATTAACTTTCCACTTCTTGTACTTTAGTCATACATTCTTTTTTTAAATATCTTTTTAAAAAGAAATATTTATTTATTTTATGTATATAAGTACACTGTAACTATCTTCAAACATACCAGAAGAGGGCATCGGATCCCATTACAGATGGTTGTTAGCCCCCCATGTGGTTGCTGGGAATTGAACTCAGGACCTCTGGAAGAGCACTCAGTGTTCTTAATCACTGAACCAACTCTCCACTCATACACTCATAAATTCTATTCTCACACATATTTTCCAGGTTTCCATTTACAAACTAATGAAGACAGGTAGTTATTCATGTGAGTGTTGCACCTTAGCATAGGAGGATGGTGATAACCCGTTCACACTTGTTAAGCATGGACTGAAATGATAGCGTGTGCACACAAGGGACCCTGAACTTCAGACCCGTTACCAGCATTGAAGATCTACTGCTGTCTCTGATTTAAAAAATAACAATAATAAGTTCTTCTGCCTCTTCCAAGAGCAATGAGAGACTGAGATTACAAATTACAAAGACTTAACATCCTCCCTTATATCGAGGAAAGCAAAGCAAAGGGAAATCACTGATTTGTATGAAAAGCATGCACAATTTCAGACCAGAAAAGTAGAGAGAATGAGAGAAACAAGTGACTGAATCCTGTGTAGCTAGAAAAAGATCATGTAATGATAGTTCAGGCAGCCTAGATCATGTGATGTTTTAGGCATTCACTTGCTCACTACATTTTATTCAGTACCAAATTTCAGGCATTATATACCTACACACATCTATCATGGGCACTCAGGAGGTCACTGTCTTCCTAACCTAAAAATCATATTTCCTAGTCTTTTGTTGTTGTTTCTTCGTGTATTTGTTAGCTTTTTCTTGTCAAATGAGAACCATTTCCAATTGTTGGCTCAGTGGCCATGCGAGCTTGATAATCTGAGTTCAATCCTGGAACACAACTGTGGGATGAGAGAACCAACTGCACAAAGTTGTCCTCTGACCTCCATACATGCACAGTGTTACATGTGCACCCCCCACAAGAGACATATCACATATACACATACAATAATTTATTTAAAATTTATAATAGCTAATCTAGTCTATAAACCCAGTCTCTGTTTTGCCCAAAATACTCACTCCAATATTTGGACATGTACAGTATACTGAAACAGAGGGATCCATACCGACAAGCTGCCAGGAGCCATGGCCTCAAGCCATGGCCTTGTGGATATTTTCTAGCTTACATAAATAATCCTGAGAGAACATTCAAGGTCATAAAAGTAAGAACGTTTATGGAAAAAGAGGACACTCTGACCATTGGTTCCAGGAGCTGAAGATTGCCACCTGACCTTCAGAGAGTCCCTGGGCTCTTCCCCCTTCCCTTGGAGCCTCCTCTTGCTTATGCTTACATTGCCACTCCTGAATAAAGTTTTCAGAGCTTGATCAGTATGATTGACTTGCTCTCATTCTTCATGTCTCTTGTTCCTCCCACTCTCTCACTCCCTTACCCTGGATCCTCATTGATTATCACTACAGGTCAAGCAACTAGCTACCACAAATGTATTTCTCCACCCCGAACCTCCTTCAAAGATGTATCTCAAGAATGATTGATCACTTTTTCATTTTGTTTTTCAGTAGAAATGAGAAAATTTAGAGAATGTTGACTTACTTTTCCCATTTCCTAATTCAGTCTTTTAAGAAAAAGGTATTGGATTTTGAATCTAAGAAAACACAAGTGATGAGAAAAGGGAGGTTAAATGATTCTTGGGAGATGACAGGGCTAGCCTCAGCAAGAGAATGGTGAACATACCAACCCCTACTATTAATCCACGCAGGAAGCAAAGGCATCTCGTTCACCACACCCCTAAAAGTCCACAGTGCCTGCACAGACTGCACACCCACTGTTTCTACACTTTGTTCCAGACACTGAGCAACTGAAAGGCCTGTTTCCTGCTCTGTCGAAGTCCACAGTGCAAGATGAAAGATATTTTCTGCAATGTTTGCACAAAGTAATATTGCTCACTTAAGTCTCACTTCTGCTCTTATTATTTGCTTTAAGATCATAAATTGACCCGTCCAGCAGGTCCAGTTATTCGAGGATCTCGAGGGGACCTCCTCCTAAGAACCAAATGGGGGGTAGAGAGAGACGAGGGTCTTGTACGAATAACAACACGGAAACCGTTCTGAAGTTGTATCAAGACCCCCATGTATTGAGAAAGGTCCAAGGTTTAAATGCACAAGCAAAGGGGGAAGTACAGATACTTATCAGTGGGAGGGGTAGGGCAATACAAGCAAAAGGAGAAGTACTTATGGGAGGGGGGCAATAGAAATTCTTTCTTTTGACAGCTACACGGGGAAGCAGGAACTTGGTGGTATCAGGGTGTGGTCAGGACATCGGTGATGTCCTAGGGCTGGAACATCCCGTGGTTCTCGGAATCCATGTGTTGGTGGCCCGCTTTTGACCCCCTTTTCTTCTCAGGGGGAGAGGCCCAATTCAGAGATCAGGACAATAGCGTTGCATTAATGGCTCCCAACAATAAATGAAGTACCTCCTAGGGATAATTCTGTAAACACTTTCATTTCCTTGGGGTTTTTCAAGGACTTCAGATGAAACCTGCTTTGTCTGAGGGGTCAGAGTCTATAGAGTTTGGCTGATCCCTTGAGATCTTCAGAGATCACTTCCCCAACACAAGGAACAAGTACGCTCTTCCATGTGTTCCCCTATTGTCTCCTTAAAATATACTGTAGGAGAACTAGGAGAGCCTGACGAGATCTTCTTGAATGTTCAAATTACTGACCTCATCATCTATCACCTTGTCCACTGAGGTGCTGAAGGAATGCAGAGACAATAAATGGTAAAGTCAAGGTCGGGTAGTTTCTGTTTTGTTCTGTTCACACAAAGTCAATTGTGTTGCCCTTTTCCATATTATTTCTCTTATCTTTAATTCAGGCTGTAGGACCAGATATGCGATTCAAAGATGCCTGCAGAGGCCTGGCAGGTAACCAGCAGGTAAAAGGACAGCTTTGGTGTAAAACAGAAGTTTGTTTGTTTAGATGGACTCGTTCCATCTGACTAGCTACTGCTTCCCTCTCCTTCATGAATCTGAGTGGCCCTTGCTTGCTTCAATGCCCAAACACAGCAGAAGGAATGCTGTCTGACTCCTTGACCTCAGCTTAGTAAACTTTGTAGCATGTATATATTGCCCCCTCTTCAAAGCCCTGAGCTGCTAGGCAGAGAAGTCAGCCATCATTCGGAAAAGCCAGACAGAAGTGAATTAAGGTTTCATCCAGCAGACAGATTTATGCCCTACTATGTGAACAAAGCCACCTTGAAAATCCTAGCCTCCACCAACTCAGAGCTGAGCACAGCCACAAGTGCGCCAGATGCAACAGGTCTACCAGCTGAGCCCAGTCAACTCACAGTGTTGTTCACATTGTGAAAGCCTCATTGTTTTCTGTTTTGTTTTAATTTTCAGACAGGGTCTCACCTCATAGAAGTGGATGACCCAGAAAGAACTCACTATGTAGACCAAACTGGTCTTGTCCTCACCTTCCAGCCTTTTCCTCCTAAGTGCCTATTATGTAGCATGGTGTGAACTAAAGTAGAGGCTTAAACCAATCACAACATGCTACATAACAGGCACAGTTATGGCAAGACAGGACCATAGGACTTTTAGACAGGTATTTAACTGTGACTCAGCCAACCACTGTGGAACACTTGGAACTGGAGTTCGTTTTTCAACAAGGCTTCCTTCAGTGATATCTGCAGGATTTTCTCTAACAAGAGAGTAGAAGCTCACCTGAGAGACCTGGCCTGAGCCTTTTACTTAACAGTAAGGTTGAGAGAATGCCAGGCTGTCATGTAGCCAAAGTGGGATTTAAAATTGAGGCTCATGATCAATACAAACTCCCAGGCAGTATAATAGAACCAGATGGAAAGACTGACAAATTCTTGGGCAAAGTGTAGTGTCTGGTAGTTTAGGGAGTATAGACTTTGAGAGCTGATCACCTGGGTAGAAGTCCTAAGCTCTCTGTGTATTCTCTTTATGACTCCTTTGGGCTACGTCTTATGTACAACGTTCTTTCAAGGCTGAATTATGAAAGTTCTTTATAATTGCTAAAGGTACTCCAGAAATATTAATAGGAAAGGAGCCTATATTTATGACTTTCCACTGTTTTCTGAGGGTCCCAGGAGAATTTCCTGAGTTGACATTGGAGTTGAGATTTGTCTCCACTGTGAGAGCCAAGCTAGAGATTACTCAGAAGAGAGCTCCAACCAGGCTATGTTGTCTAGGAACCTCCTCCTAGACTCTGATAGCAAGTGTCACAACCACAAGCTGGGACAGGTGGGCAGTTGGTGAGGTCTAACTCAACTTCACACCCTGTTCCAATCTGGTGTGCTCACAGACTTGGTTGTTTTTAACAAAATTTCAATCATTTGATTTTACCAATGAAGACTCAGGAGCCAGATGCTGGAGTGAAAGCCTACTAGCTCAGAGAGGCAGAGCAAGTACCCAGCTGACCTTCCCCCCTCAAATGACATCCAAGAAGGAATGTCCTCTCTCTCACACACACACAGTCTCAAAAGAGCCTCCTTTAAACTGAATGCCCCCCTCCTTCTATTTCCTGTAGTCTCTCTATCCATCCTCCTAACTCCTTCTTACTCTCTATGTTTTTTTTTTCCTTAATAATCCTAGTTCATTTCCTGTCAACTGGTTGCTTGCTCTGCCTTCATAGTTGACTGTGGTTGACCTATGGCTTACTTTCGAGGTCTACAAAGTGAGTTCCAGGACAGCCAGGGCTATACAGAGAAACCCTGTCTTGAAAAAAGAAAATAATAATAGTAATAATAATAATGTTTACAATACTCAAGCAGAAACCTCTTGGATTAAAGGTGTGTGCTCAGGCTGAGCAGCACCACAACTAAAATCAGATTTTTCCAGTAAATATCACAATCTTGGGGTTCACAGTGTGATCAAATATCCTGCAACATTCTTATAAACACCTAATTACCCCATACAATAGAAATAAATAAAACCTAAAATCCAGACTACAAGGGGACAATTTCTAAAGCTTCAGGCCATGTGCCTACATCAGATCATATAAATCACACGGGGTACCTATCACCTCCACAGGCCCAGGAAATAAGAAGAGTGGATTACAAGGCCTGCATTCGATAGCATACATAAGCTTTACCTTGTCCCAGGCCTTAGAAAAAAACAAGTTGCTCCTATTGAGAAAAGAAGGATGCTGGATATTTCCTGTAACAATCATTCTTTGTTCCCAAGATAGAATATCAAAAACTCATTGGGTGGGGTACTGGAAGCACCTGATCACTACATGCAGTTAACTTGCATTTGTGTGCAAATCTCGTGTGCCCCCACCCCCACCTCATCCTAGTGCTTGCAGCCATTCCTATTTACATTTCCCAACTAAGTGCATTCTCCATGACCCAGTAACCACGCACAGCCTTTGTTAAAGCAAGATCCTGTTGCTTCACTTCCTGAGAGTCACCCCAGGAAAGTAAATTTGCAAATCATAGAAGCAGTTGATGTATTATCAATGCCATGTATGTATATGGTGATTGGAGAAGAAGTGTTAGGCTGAAAACCTAACTGAATGATAATCTCGCAGGCAAAGAGGGATGCCTCAGGGAGGTACCTGGGGCACCAAAAACTGGGAGGCACTAAAGCTGATACAGTTAGGGGTGCTCACAGTTCAGCATTGTAAAGTACTACAGAACATGAAGGGAAAACAAATTTGAGAGAAACAGGAGGTTGTGCTGGGGATCAGTGAAAAATAAGGGCTGTCGTGCAAGGTTGAGCAAGACAATTTGAGCAGGACACTAGATTGGATCTGGGTTCTAAGGCTTTGAGTGCCAGACACAGTGGTCCCTTCCCTGCATTATCTAACTGAGGATGAGTGAGTTCCTTAGGTTGTAGTGACCTCTTATTAGAGCTCTATAAAAAGCATAGGGTTTTTTCCTGTTTTTCTTTCAAAGTATATATCAAAGTATATTTTGGACCAGTAGATATCTAAGATATACAGTTGGATATACTGGATACAGATCAGAATCATGTAGCAAGCTAAAAAGGAAAGAAACACAGTGTCCTCTTATCTCGTCCATGGAATTTTTAACTACAGTGGAAATAAACTGAAGAATAACAACATGTAACTTCTTCTAGTGGCTGGATTTTGAATGCAAATATATTTTGAAATGATGGATCTGTGCTGGATAGTTTTATGTCAACTCAACACAAGCTATAGTCATCTGACAAGAAGTAACCTCAATGAAGAAAATGCCTCCATGGTACTCAAATCCTGCCAGGAGAGAGCTGGTCTCCCAGGAGTGCTGACACACCTGAGAGCACAGGTAAGATCATCACTGCTGCTTAAATACCTGGCCCAGAAGGGACCTGCCCAGAGCCCTCCGGACACAGGAACCAAGGAGCAGCCTGCTTATGGTTTCCATCTGTGCCCCAGAGCAGATGCTCTGCCAAGCTCTCCATACCCAAATGCCACCCAGAGAGAGCTGGTCTCCACGGAGTGCTGACACGCAGGATTACAGGAGGGACAAGCCAAGGTCAGAGACAGCAAGACCAGCTAACACCAGAGTTAACCAGATGGCAAGAGACACGGACAAGAACATAAGCAACAGAAACCAAGGCTGCTTGGCATCATCAGAACCCATTTCTCCCACCACAGTGAGCCCTGAATACCCCAATACACCAGAAGAGCAAGACTCTGATTTAAAATCACATCTCATGATGATGATAGAGGAATTTAAGAAGGGCATAAATAACTCCCTAAAAGAAATACAGGAGGACACAGGTAAACAGGTAGAAGCCCTTAAAGAGGAAACACAAAAATCCCTTAAAGAATTATAAGAAAACACAACCAAACAGGTGAAGGACCCATCCAGGATCTAAAAATGGAAATAGAAACAATAAGGAAATCACAAAGGGGGAGAACCCTGGAGATAGAAAACCTAAGAAAGAGATCAGGAGTAATAGATACAAGCATCGAATCTCAGGTGCAGAAGATACCACAGAAAACATTGACACAACAGTCAAAGAAAATGAAAAATGAAAAAAAAAAAAAAAGCTCCTAACTCAAAACATCCAGGAAGTCCAGGACACAATGAGAAGACCAAACCTAAGGATAACAGGTATAGAAGAGAGCGAAGATTCTCAACTTAAAGGGCCAGTAAATATCTTCCGCAAAATTATAGAGGAAAACTTCCCTAACCTAAAGAAAGAGATGCCCATGAACATACAAGAAGCCTACAGAATTCCAAATAGATTGGACCAGAAAAGAAATTCCTCCCATCACATAGCAGTCACAATTCTAAATGCACAAAAAAGAAAGAATATTAAAAGCAGTAAGAAAAAAAGGTCAAGTAACATTTAAAGGAAGAACTATCAGAATTACACCAGACTTCTCAACAGAGATTATGAAAGCCAGAAGATCCTGGGCAGATGTTACACAGACCCTAAGAGAACACAAATGCTCAGCCCAGACTGCTTACTACACCCAGCGAAACTCTCAATTACCATAGATGGAGAAACCAAGATATTCCATGACAAAACCAAATTTGCACAATATCTTTCCACAAATCCAGCCCTAAAAAGGATAATAGATGGAAAACACCAACACAAGGAGGGAAACTACACTCTAGAAAAAGCAAGAAAGTAATCTTCTTTCAACAAACTCAAAAGAAGATAGCCACATAAACATAATTCTACCTCTAACAAAAAATAATAGGAAGTAACAATCACTATTCCTTAATATCTCTTAACTTCAATAGACTCAACTCCCCAATAAAAAGACATAGACTAACAGACTGGCTACATAAACAGGACCCAGCATTTTTCTGCATACAGGAAATGCACCTCAGTGACAAAGACAGACACTACCTCAGAGTAAAAGGCTGGAAAACAAATTTCTAAGCAAATGGTCCCAAGAAACAATCAGGAGAAGCCATTCAATTAGCAAATAAAATTGACTTTCAACCAAAAGTTATTAAAAAAGATAAGGAAGGACACTTCAGACCTGTCAAAGAAAAAAATATATACCAAGATGAACTCTCAATTCTGAACATCTATGCTCCAAATGCAAGGACACCCACATTCATAAAAGAAACTTTACTAAAGTTCAAAGCACACATTGCACCTCACACAATAATAGTGGGGAACTTCAACACCCACTCTCATCAATAGACAGATCATGGAAACACAAACTAAACAGATACACAGTGAAACTAACAGAAATGATGAACCAAATGGATTAACAGATATCTATAGAACATTTCATCCTAAATCAAAAGAATATACCTTCTTCTCAGCACATCATAGTACCTTCTGCAAAACTGACCATATAATCAATCATAAAACAGGCCTCAATGGATACAAGAAGATTGAAATAATCCCATGCATCCTATCAGATCACCATGGCCTAAAGCTGATCTTCAGTAGCAACAAAAACAACAGAAAGCCCACATATACACGCAAGCTGAACAACGCTCTACTCAATGGTAACTTGGTAAAGAAAGTAAAGACTTTTTAGAATTTAATGAAAATGAAGGTACAACATACACAAACTTATGGAACACAATGAAAGCAGTGCTAAGAGGAAAACTCATAACTCTGAGAGCCTCCAAAAAGAAACTGGAAAGAGCACCTAAACAGCACACCTGAAAACTCTAAAACAAAAAGAAGTAAATACGCCCAAGAGGAGTAGACAGCAGGAAATAATCAAACTCATAGCTGAAATCAACCAAGTAGAAACAAAAGAAGCTATACAAAGAATCAACCAAACCAGGAGCTGGTTCTTTGAGGAAATCAACAAGATAGATAAACCCTCAGCCAGACTAACCAGAGGGCACATAAACAGTATCCAAATTAACAAAATCAGAAATGAAAAGGTAGACATAATAACAGAAACCGAGAAAATTCAAAAAAATCATTAGATCCTACTACAAAAGCCTATACTCAACAAAACTGGAAAATCTGGATGAAACGGATAATTTTCTAGACAGATACCAGGTACCAAAGTTAAATCAGATATACTGTCTAAATAGTCCCATAACCCCTAAAGTAATAAAAGCAGTCATTGTCTCCCAACGAAAAGGAAAGGAAAGGAAAGGAAAAGGAAAAGGAAAAGGAAAAGGAAAAGGAAAAGGAAAAGGAAAAGGAAAAGGAAAAGGAAAAGGAAAAGGAAAAGGAAAAGGAAAAGGAAAAGGAAAAGGAAAAGGAAAAGGAAAAGGAAAGGAAATCACACATGTAGTTCACAGGGCATGGTGTATATTGTCATAGTTTTTAAAGTTCTCACTTTAATTGGACTGTCAATGTCAGTTGACATAATTCATGTAAATAAACGGTCTTTGGGGATTGAAAAAATAATAAATACATTATGAACATTAAAAAAAGAGAAAAAAGCAAATGCCTCCATAATATGAGGCTGTAGGAAAGCCTATAGAGCATTTTCTTAGTTAGTGATTACTGGTAGAAGTCTTATCCCACTGGATGGTACTATCCCTTAGCTAGTAGTCCTGGGTTCTTTAAAAACAAACCATGGGGAGCAGGCCAGTAAGAAGCACTCCTCCATGGTCTCTGCATTACCTCATGCCTCCAGGTTCCAGCCCTGTTTGAGTTCCTGTCCTGACTTCCTTAAATGATGATAAGTCATGTTGAAGTGTAAGCTGAATTACCCATTTTTTCTTCAAGTCATTCTTGGTAAGGTTGTTTCACCACAGCAAAGATAACCCTAACTAGGACAGTATCTAACTGTTAGATACTTGTTATAAAGTTCCATCTTAGTTTGGTTTCCCTGGAAGCAACTTAAATGCTTGGATTAATGGAGGGTGAGGGATTAAGAAATATGAAACAAAGAGGGAAAATTGATATGAGGGTGTGATGTTGGGCCCAAGGGCATAAGGCCCTTCAGAGAAACACTCTTCTCTGAAGAAGAAACGTTTCTTCAGAGAAACTTCCCAGAATTGTCTGCCTAAAGAATGGGAAAATAAAGAGACCATTCTCTGGCTTCTGATCTTCTTAATTTCCCACCCCTAATAGTATTAGCATCCTCCCCTCATCCAACACATACACAAACAAAGCACTTATAAGATACACTTACCGTCATGAGCCTGCAGGCTCTCCTGGAAGGAAAGAGACTCTGAGACAGAATTAAATTTGTGTGATGATGAAAATATATACCAAGGCAAGGTAGGTACACATTCATGGAGGACTATTTGGTTTAGTTGCCATCAAAACAGATTCATCCAGGGGCTGTAATACAAGACATTCAAAGGAAGCTGCTAATCATATGACTTCTCTTCCTCCATCACTCAAACTTTTCTTTCTCTGGGTACAGCAGCCCTGAGTGATTTATTCTAGCTCTATCAAGTACATTTCCAGATTCTTTGTGTTTTTATATTTATATTTGGTTTAAAGGTCAGGTGTTCTCAGTGAAAGGCAGAGGGAAGCTTTATTCTGCAGTAAACACTTGGCAATGCCTAGAGATTTGGTGATTGTAACTAGAGAGGTGGTACTATTACCATCTAGGGGGATGAAGGTGGAGACACTGCTTAGCATCTGACCATACATCAGACAATCTTCCATAACAAAGAGTTTTCTAGCCCAAAATATTTGCAACTCTAAAGTTGAAAATCCAGTGTCAGAAAACTGAAGACACTGAAGAAGGACATACAATGTCAGAAAATCACGCAAACAGGTGTATGAGCTTAAATGCCTCAATCTTATAACACTGGGCCGTTTTGACAAAAGTCTCAGAACTGTGTTATATCTACATGGTCAGTTTATGACTTACCCTATATGGTTTCAGTCACCAAAATGGGTCTTTTTTTATGCATAAGCCTAGATTGAAAAAGGTTGTTGGTATAAAAAAAAAAAATGGTTCCAGAAAAACAGAAAAGGGCATGATGGAAATCTAAAATTGGTTCTTTGATGTGGCTGGACTTAAAAGTATTATGGACTATGCTCCCATTAGTAAAAAGGAACATTGTTAACCCAAGTTTCAGCATGACAAAACAAAACAGGACTTCAAAACAAAAGCAGAATCTGTGTGAAATCAAAAGGCAGTAATGAAAGCTGTATCACCACTCTGTGAAGGCTGTTTGTTTGTTTGTTTGTGTTCCTCCCAGATGATGCCGGCTCCCTGACCCACAGAGATCCAAGAGCCACTATGATGGACTTGTCTAAGGGCAGCAGAGGAGCTGGCTAAATAGTAGTCCCTGACTCCCATTTATCTTTCCACAAACTCTCTGATTATGGGGGTCAGCCAAAAATGCTTGGCTGGTTACATTGCCTATTCACTTATCCCAAAAGTTCACATATGTCTCTCCCCACATCACTATGGAAGCCCTAATACAGTGACATTTTGTCCTACCAATCTTATGGAGAGCATTTTCTCCTACATAAATCTAGATTGAAAAAGGTTATTAATATATATATATACATATGTGTATATATATTAAAGTCTCGAGAATAACAGAAGAGGGGATGATGGGAATCTAGAATTGGTTTCTTTGCTGGGACTTGATTTAAAAGTACCATTGACCATAGCTCCCATGAGTGAAAGGTACATCATTAACCCAAGGTGCAGAGTGACAAAATAATTACCCATAGTATTGTCTGTAGTCACTGAAGTCGGGCCTCTACAGAAGATAAGGCTTGAGTGCCACTCTAGAAAATTCTCATAGAAATATGTTCTGAGGGCTATGGGCCTAGCTGCTTCCTTCTTACAGAGATAAACTCTTTGAAAGGAAAAGAACTTGGATCAGTGAGTGTCTTGTTCATCACCAAGGAAGTCAGGACTGGAACTCAAGCAGGTCAGGAAGCAGGAGCTGATGCAGAGGCCATGGAAGGATGTTCCTTTACTGGCTTGCTTCCCCTGGCTTGCTCAGCCTGCTCTCTTATAGAACCCAAGACTACCAGCCCAGAGATGGCACCACCCACAAGGGGCCCTCCCCCCTTGATCACTAATTGAGAAAATGCCTTACAGCTGGATCTCATGGAGGCATTTCCTCAACTGAAGCTCCTTTCTCTGTGATAACTCCAGCTGTGTCAAGTTGACACAAAACTAGCCAGTACAATTGACCCCTTGTCAACTTGACACACAAAAACATCACTAGTAAGCCTCAACCCTTACATTCTTATTCATCCCCAAGGTCTAAATAACTTCAAAAGTCCCACAGTCTTTACATATTCTTAAAATTTCAATCTCTTTAAAATATCCATCTCTTTTAAAATCCAAAGTCTTTTTACAATTAAAACTCTCTTAACTGTGGGCTCCACTAAAATAGTTTCTACCTTCAAGAGGGAAAATATCAGGGCACAGTCACAATCAAAAGCAAAAATCAATCTCCAACCATTCAATGTCTGGGATTCAACTCACGATCTTCTGGGCTCCTCCAAGGGCTTGGGTCACTTCTCTAGCCATGCCCTTTGTAGCACACTCGTCGTCCTCTAGGCTCCAGATACCTGTACTCCACTGCTGCTGCTGCTCTTGGTGGTCATCTCCTGGTACTGGCATCTCCAAAACACTGCTTGACTCCTTCAGTCCTGGGCCATCGATTGCAACTGAGGCTGCAACTTCACCAATGGCCTTCCATGGCCTCTCACAGTGCCGAGCCTCAGCTGCTTTGCGTGACCCCTTCATGCCTTCAAAACCAGTACCACCTGGGTGACCCTTACATATTACCAAGTCCTGCTGCAGCAGGAGTACAACCTTGGCCATCTCTGGAACACAGCCTCTTTGTGCTTTCAGAAAACACTTCCCAGAAGATGTCACCTCAATGATGCTGGTCTCTTCTTAATCACCGCTAATTTCTTAGCTCCAGCTAACCAGCATCAATAGTCCCAGTAATGCAAAGTTTTTGCTTTGGTAGTTCTGGTATCTTGTTAATCACAGCTGATTCTTCAGCCCCAGCTAACCAGAACTACAGAATCTTCACAATCAAAACAGCAATGGCCCTGAAAAGTCTTTAATTTTCCCTCTGAAATTTCACAAGCCAGACCTCCATCTTCTGCACTGTTCTCAACATTATCTTCCAAGCTCCTACACAACATCTCAGAGCTCTTAACAACGAATGGATCTTCAAGCCCAAAGTTCCAAAGTCCTTCCACAGTCCTCTCCAAAACATGGTCAGGTTGTCACAGGAATACCCCACTCTGCTGGTACCAATTTGTCTTAGTCAGGGTTTCTATTCCTGCACAAACATCATGACCAAGAAGCAAATTGGGGAGGAAAGGGTTTATTCAGCTTACAATTCCATAACTCAAACAGGTCAGGAAGCAGGAGCTGATGCAGAAGCCATGGAGGGATGTTCTTTACTGGCTTGCTTCCCTTGGGTTGCTCAGCCTGCTCTCTTATAGAACTCAAGACTGCCAGCCCAGAGATGGTCCCACCCACAAGGGGTCTTTCCCCCTTTATCACTAATTGAGAAAATACCCCACAGCTGGATCTCATGGAGGCATTTTCCTCAACTGAAGCTCCTTTCTATGTGATAACTCAAGCTGTGTCACATTGACACAAAACTAGCCAGTACAGTGAGTAAACCTCTTGACTTGCCTCATAAGTGTGCAGAGCTGAGTGTGGATTCCCAGAACATATGGAGAGTTGGCTGCAGCAGACCTAAATAATCCCAGCACTCACATTTGCCAGGATGGAGAGTGGAGACACGATGGCACTTGCAAACAATAAGAGACTCTGTCCCAAACAAGATAGAAGGTGAGGATATCCGAGGTTGTCTTCTAATTTCTACACTCATGCTACTGCATGTATGTGCCTGCAGTCATACACACATACACACACACACACACACACACACACACACACAAAGAGAGAGAGAGAGATACACATACATACACACACATAAATACACACACTCTCTCTCACATACACACACACAATTAAAACAAAAGAATAAGAAGACAAGCAATGAGCTTAGGGCTTTACAGGTCTATTTCAGTTTTCAGGAAAGCCCATGACAGCTCAGAATAAAGATCCTACATCCACACATCTCAGAGTTAAAATGCTGCTGGCTAGAGCCTTCCTACAATACCAACAGAGTCCATGCCTTAAACTAGAGCTGCATAGCATGCCATTTCCTCATAGCTGTAATATCCTTATTATGAAGCAAAAGCATCCTAATAAGAATGGCTACTCTGGCTAACAGACTTGGGGATTTACATAAGGAATTTTTTAATGCTAACTTTTTATTGATTTTTTGTGAATTTCACATCATGTACCCAATCCCACTCATCTCCCTGTCCCATCACATACGCCCTCTGCCCTTGTAACCTCCCCCACCAAAAACTAAAAACAACAAACAAAAATCTTATATATATATATATATATGAGATTTTATATATGTATATATGGAGAGAGAGAGAGTTATTTACTTATTTTATGTAAGAGCACTGTAGCTGTCTTTAGACACTTTTTCTTCTCTCTCCGGCCTCATTCACTCTGGCCCTAAGATTTATTTATTTATTTATTTATTTATTTATTTATTTATTTATTTATTTATTATATGTAAGTACACTGTAGTTGTCTTCAGATACCCAGAAGAGGCATCAGATCTCATTACGGATGGTTGTGAGCAACCATGTGGTTGCTGGGATTTGAACTCAGGGCCTGTGGAAGAGCAGTCAGTGCTCTTAACCACTGAACCATCTCTCCAGCCCAACAAACACTAATCTTATCATAGAAGCTGTAGTGTTTCACAGTGAGTCCCACAGTATACCCCTTTGTCCACATTTCTTCCCTTGCCAATGTTCATTGCAATGCATCATTGGTCTGGTTGGAGCTCCGACTTAAGCTACACTATCAATACTGGATCCTCACTGGAACTCCTCTCGGATATCCTGTTGTTGCCCTGTGTCTGGAGTTCCTGTGGCTTTGGATCTGAAGGACAGGCCCTTTTGAGTGTTTCAGCAGTTTCATAGAAAGGCTAGATGTTGGCCAACTCATAACCCTGGATCTAGGCCTGGGTAGTAGCTGAGTTAGTGAGTCCACCAGCTCTCCCACACCTTCACCACCAGGACAAGTTCACAAGCACTGCTCCAGCTAGCTCACCCAATGCCACACCAAGCAAGGGGAAGGGCCAGTTCTCCTCCGGCTGGCTCACCTGTGCCCACACTACCAGAGGCCAGCTCTACTGTGCTGCACAGGTGAGGTGTTGGCCAGCTCTCCTGAGTGCTGCAGTCAGTGAGGAGTAGGGACAGCTCTCCTGCTCACACCCTCAGGTCTGCCACCAGGGCCAGCTCTTGTTGTGCTGCCCAAGTGCTGCAACTAGTGAGGGGTGGGGCTGGTTCTATGTTGAATTATAGCTTACTGTGCTATATTTAACTTTAGCCAGAAATTTTTCTCTGGAATCTTCGGATTAGACAAATATTTGAAGACATCTAGAGGGCTGGCCCACTGCATGGCCCACCCACAGCACAAGCCACTATGATGTCCAAGTGTGGGGCGGGGAAATGGGAGAGAAAGGGAAGCAGAATGACTTGAGCAGTATGAAGAAAGGCGGGTTTGGAGACACGAGGGTGAAGGGGAAGAGACTGTTGTGAGCCTGTACTGCCACTTGAGGCCATAGCCAAGTCCTGGTCCTTGCTGCCACTGAGAGCCATGTCTGGTCTGTGACCATGCAACAGCAGGGGTCTGTGTTGGTGTCTGTGGCCCATATCACCACCAAAGACCATGCAGATATCCATGGTCTAGGCTGCCACTTGGGACCATGTTGATATTCAAAGGCTATGTAGAACTGGCCCCACCCTTCATTGACAGCAGCACATAAAAAAAATTTTAATTGTATGTATATGAGACTTGAGTATGCGTACCACATGTATACAAACATCCATGGAGGCCAGAAGAGGACATCAAATCCTCTAGAACTAAAATTGCATGCAGTTGTGAGCTCCGGAGTTAAGAAGAAAGTGTTCTTAACTGCTGTGACATCTCTACCTCCCCCGAGTAAGGAGTTTTTGCCCTTATGTTGATATAGCAACATAGAATTTAATGCTTCTATAATGCATCTGGCCCAAGGGAAAAGATTCACCAGCAAACACAGTTAACCTTTCTATTAAATTGGAAGCTGAAACCCTTCCCTCAGCCAGATTGGGTTCCTTATGCCCAGGGAACCAATATTAAGACCTGAAAGGTTGATTCTCAGGGGCTGCAGTATCTCGAATCCCATGCTGTCTGACTTTCAAGTGACTCTTAGCTAATGGGAGATATTAATAGAAAATTCAAAAAGAGTGGGAGGAAAGACATGGGTTATCACCTGACTCCCCCACTGACAATGGACTTCTTTTCAGAAACTTCTCATTTATGCCTATATCCTGCAGTGTCTCGTGGTTTCCTCTAGTGGTTTCAGCATTTTTTGTTTTAAAGTTTTTGATCCATTTTGAATCTGTGTTTATGCATGAATGAATAGATAGATAAATCTAGCTTCATGATTCAATGGTAGCAATCTAGTTTCCCTAGTATCATTTGGTAAAGAAGTTGTCTTCTTTCTAGTTTATGGTTTTGACAATTTGTTTAATTACGTGGCTATACAACTTGATGGGTTTGCATCTGGGTCTCGTATTTAATTTCTTTGGTCTACATGTCTACTCTTGTGTCAGTTTCATGTTTCTATGGCTATGGCTCTGTAATATAATCTGAAATCAGGTATTATAATTATGTCAGTGATAGTCTTTCTACTGAGGCTCTTTTGTGCTTCCATGTAAATTTTAGGATTGTTTTCTTCCAGCTCTGGGAAGAATGTCACAGTATGGTTAGGGGTCTTTAAGTATAGGATCGTGCCATCTAAATAGGGATAACTTTACATCTTCTTTTCCTGCCGGTAACATTTTTGCTTCTTTCTTGTCTTACTGCTGTAGCTAAGACTTCAAGCACTGTGCTAAATAGGAGAGAAATGGGCATTCTTGCTTCCTTGAAGATTTCCTTCTTTGTAGACTATTGACTACAGATTAGTCATGGATGACCCTTGCTGTCTTGAGGTTTTCCTTCTATAGTCCTAGCTTCTTTGGGTCTTTTATCATGAAGGAATGTTGAACTTTATTGAAGGCCTTTCCTCCTTGACTTAGAAGATTGCATGATTTCTGTTCTTAAGTCAGTTTGTGTACTGTATTATGCTTACTGACTTGGGTGTGTTGAACCCTCCTTAGAACCTGGGAATTTAGTCAACTTTGTCATGTCGTATGACCTTCTTAGTGTGCTCTAAGTTTACCAGACTTTCATGAGAAATTCTCTTTTGTTTATTGGGAAAATTTGGTCTGTAGCTTTCTTCCTTTGTTGTTTCCTTATCTAATTTTAATATCATGATACTGTTGGATTCTTAGAATTTGTTGGTCATTTTCTACTTTACAAAGGAGTTAGTGGAGCATTATCATGTCATATGTGGTAGACAGATGGAACACTGGTGTAGTCCATGGGGTAGCCTGAGGGTCACCAGCTTTGCTCTTCTCTAAAGGTTTGGCAGAACTTGATAGTGAATCTGTCTAGTTCTGGGCTTTGCTTTGCTGGAAGACTTCTTCTTATTGCTTCAGTTTTCTTGATGTGTGAATCTGTTTAAGTTGTTTATATCTTCTTGATTTTGGTAACTCATGGGTATCTATGAATTTATCCATTTCTTCTAGATTTACCAGTTTGGTGACTGTACATTTTTAAAGTATTTCTTCATTGTTCTCTGTATTTCACAAATAAACTTCATTTTTCATTTCTATCTTTATTTTTATTGGATATTCTATTTATTTATATTTCAAATGTTATCCCCTTTCCCAATCCACCCCCCAGAAGCTCCCTATCCTATCACCCATCCTGCTTCTATGAGGGTGTGCCCTCAACCACCCACCCACTCCTACCTTCCCACCCTCAATTCCCCTATACTGGGGCATCTATTGAGCCTTTATGGGACCAAGGGCTTCTTCTCCCATTGACACCTGACGTCATTAATATTTTCTAAATATAAAGGCCATCCTCTGCTACATATGCAGTTAGAACCCTCCATGTGTACTCTTTTCTTGGTGGTTTAGACCCTGGGAGCTCTAGTTGGTTATATTGTTGTTCTTCCTATGGGGTTGCAAACCCCTTCAGCTCCCTCAATCCTTTCTCTAACTCCCTATTGGGGACCCCGTGATCAGTTCAATAGTTGGCTGTGAACATCTGCCTCTGTATATGTCAGGCTCTGGCAGTGCCTCTCAGGAAACAGCTATATCAGGCTCTTGTCAGCATGCACTTCTTGGAATCCACAATTGTGTCTGCATTTGCTGACTGTATCTGGAATGGATCCCAGGTGGGACAGTATCTGGATGGCCTTTCCTTCAGTCTCTGCTCTGCACTTTGTCTCCATATTTGCTCCCAAGAGTATTTTGTTACCGCTTCTAAGAAGGACCAAAGCACCCACACTTTGGTCTTCCTTCTTGAGCTACATGTGGTCTGTGAATTGTATCTTGGGTATTCCAAGCTTTGGGGCTAATAATATCCATTTATCAGTGAGTGCCTATCATGTGTATTCTTTTGTG